>NC_088882.1:7562409-7650239 GCF_032884065.1 Artemia franciscana
AAACTCCTCCCAATGTCACCAGATCCGGTCGGGATTTAAAATGAGAGCTCTGAGACACGATATCCTTCAAAACATCAAATTTCATTAAGATCCGATCACCCGTTCGTAAGTTAAAAATACCTCATTTTTCTGATTTAACCGCCTCCCCCCTCCCAGATGGTCGAATCACGGAAACAATAATTTCTAATTTAATCTGGTCCTGATACGCCTGCCAAATGTCATCGTCCTAGCTTGCCTGGAAGTGCGTAAAGTAGCAAAACCGGGACAGACAGACAGACCGACAGAATTTGCGGTCGCTATATGTCACTTGGTATATACCAAGTGCCATATAAACGATTTGGCACCCAATCTTCAGCCTACTGGTTTATTTCTATTTGTGTTTCTACTGTTTGCAAAAACAACCCAGTATACCCAACCATTGCCAAAGCTGTACCTACTGACTCATATGATAGCAAGTAGCCATGACCTAAATCCAGCATTCAGATCTAATGCAAATAGGTCAGTTAACTGGAATAACTGGATGACAGAGAAATTAGCAAAAAACGCGTGTATTGTAGTTTTGTAAACAATAAAAGTGATCATGCTCAGGGTTGCTACCTGCTCCTGTCGAAAGTGTGCTAATTTTCTCGAGAACAGGGTGCTACACAAAATTGTTGCTAAATATGCAATTTTCGCGTAATACTGCTTGGTGTTGATCAATTAAAACTTTTAGTCGCGTTTTCAATCACACAAAGATTACAGCATTTCTACGAATACCTTTGTTATTTTCACTAAAGCATTGTACGCACATGCGTAATAAGCTGCGTGGTGCTTTGAGTTGCCAGCGATAGAAAAATTGTGAGTAGTGAGTTGGTAGTACATTTGAAAAAAGTAGTGCTTTTGCAGTACATTTTAAGAAAAGCAGTACTTTTTGAAAACAAATGTACTCTTTCTTCCAAGGGTGATCTAGTTGTATTTTGTCATAAATATGTTATCAGATTACCTTAAATTTAGTATTTGAGCTATTCAAATGAAGACAGCTATACAAAATTACGAAACATCTAAATGTCTAAAAACAATTGTTTTTGATATGTTATTAAAAACTTCCAAAAATTATTTCAAGGGGTTTCAAGCGGGATCACACGAGGTTAAAATAAATTATTGTTAGTAAGAATCTTCAAGCCCGGCTTCATTTTCCAGACGCCTGGGGCTTCCGGACAGTCAAGCCAACCCTTCCGTATTTTCATCATAATTATGACAGTTAATGTCACTGTCTACCAGTGTTTCCTAGATGTCCCTTTCAAATATCTATCTTTGCTTCACAGTCGCAACTGTCAATCAAAGCCAGGCTTCACCTTTCGGATTCCAGACAGCCGTTTTTGTCAAGATCTATTTTTCCTTGCGCAGACACGCGGCGCATTTCGAGTACAAACTACGGCTGCGGCAGTGCAGAACGTGTTCTTGCACCTTCTTACTCATATTTGAACTATGTTTTCGAACCAGTTTTACTATAGCTGTCCAGTTTATCAAGTTGCAGTTGCATTGCATTACACACTGCATACAATTCGAGAGTAGTTTACGCTAGTTTCGAAAAGTCTTTATCTTTCAGTGAACTGAGGTAGTTTTTAGAGGCAAAGATTTCCGAGGCTAAAGGTTTTTTCTAGCGGAAAAACAAGAGAAAAATACACTCGGATTTAAGCAATGCGTGAAGCATGTGGTCGAAAGCAGAACTATTATTCGACTCATCTAGCAAAACTAGGCAGTAAAGAGGCTTTAAAGGCACAGTAAACTTGACTAGGCAACTTTCGGCCATCAAACCGGCCTGGGGGGCTTAGATGAATGTACAGGGACTTATTGTCGACAGGACCCCCCTTCTTTGTTATCTCGAAACCCCTCCTTATTGTTCCCAGAGCTAGCTGGCAGGCCTTCCACCTTATGCAATGTAATTATGCACTTATGTACTGTGAAAGTTCGTCTTTTTACGTGTAGACCATAGTCAAACGTCACACCGGTAAAACGGCGTGGGTTCGATTCCTATTTGCAGCACACAAACCTTTTGATTTTTTTTTTTCTTCTAAACCAAAAATCGAATTTTCGGAAACTGCAATGGCCGTAACTAGAATTTTTCTTACTCTCAATATCGACTCAGGGCACATTCTTGATATGTCAGCTAGCTCCCCGAGTCAACTTTGAGTCAAGTTTACTGTTCCTTTACGGATGCTCAGTTTTTTTTTATCCAAATCACTGGTTTATTAGAAATCATTTTCTATTGTACTACAGATCATTTTCGAAAAAATAAGAATGAATCTTGAATCAGTCGCAAAAATCTATTTCCTCTTCCTCATTTTGATCGACGCCAGTTGCGCTGCTACAAATGAGATTAACTTTCGTGGATCTCGATGCTCCCTTCCACTTCTGGAATGAAATACGAAGACTGTCATCTATTTTCCAGGAGTTGCTGCTTCCAGCATCGGTGGAGCATCTGATCACATATTGCTTTGCAAACATCAGTGCACTCACAGTTTCAGTTTGGAGACGATTTCTAATTTTTTTTTTCAAATTGTTCAAAATAGAAAATTGCCTTTCTGCGCTTGCGCTGGAATGAGGAAGAGCACACAAAGTCAACAGGAACTTGGAAATTTCCAAATATACTGGCCTAGATATGCAGTCCTTGACGTCACTCAGCTGCTTCCAAAAGATTCCAGGATCATCGCTGGGTTCAAATTTCGGGAGATCCTCTTTACTGTTGGCCAGCTTAGTCCACTGAACTTTTAGTCCAGCTTATCTCGTAGAGTGTCACTTTCACCTTCGCTGTCGCCAAGCAGGTTCGGGAAACAGATCACGAGTGGAACAATAGTATTCACTTCCAGAAACGGCCACGGTAGGATCTATACAACGAAGGTTCACCAATGTTTCATCTATGTAATCAATTCTTGTTATACCTGCAAGCACATTTCGACGAGAAAGCTCAAACAGTTTGCATGGATTGTTTGCACTTGCTGCCTATTCAGCTGACCTGCGCTACACGATGTAGCGATATAGTTCAGGGTGTTCGGCCCAAGCTTGAGCTCCTACAGTTTTAGGAAATTTGGTGGAATTAGTTTGACCCTGAATGGATCTCCTACGATTGCTATTGCTTCTTTTATCACAAAGCATCTCAAAAGAGCAAGATAAGTCACTCTGGAACTCTGCAAGAGCCTATGAATATGAGTTTTACTGCTCTGGAACTCTATATTCGGTTCGTTTACCTTTTCAAGGACAAAGGCAATAAAGTACAGGCAACCTTTAATCTTTGGGTCCTTCATACAAGCCAAAATCCGACTTGGCTTTTCTTTCGAAGATTTATCTCCTGCTGCATCACCTTCTCCGTGGCTTGCGAAGAACCGCATCAGTGCACTCCAGGGTTCTAGGATTCTCTTGACAGAGGCTTCCAATGATAGCCATCTTGTGTTTGCCACTTGAAGTAGGCAGTGGCTCTCTACACGTGCAAATTCTTGAAACTTTTTCAACTCGTCCTGGCGCTTTGGGCTGCTTGCAATATAGTTTACAATGTCGTGAATGAATACTTCCAAACCCCTGGTAGCTTTTTGGCGGCGTATGTTGCACATAACGTGAGCGAGTGACTTATACAACCAAGAATGAACAAATTTGGTACTTCCTCTTTAAGCAGCGCCCTAGTCCTTTCACAGACCCAGTATTCACACTAGCATTATCGAAGCCTATACCCATTAAATTTTGTATAGGTATACCAAGGTCCGAAAGACATTTCATAATCAGGTTCTTCTGGCCGGCACTTGACGCGTCGTGCACGTCAACAAGACCCAAAAAATCTTCACGAACCTTGTAATTAGCATCCACATACTTTGCAATGATGACCAAAACTTTGGCCCATGACTTGTCCGTATATTCATCTACAATAATGGCGAACTTGTTATTCCTTAACCAATTTGCAATCTGCACTTTTTCCTCTGTGGCGAGAACATTCTTGATTATTCCAGTTGTCTTGGTTCTCGACGAGGCTAATGCTTGGCAAACAGCATCATTTGGGAAACATGATTTCATGACTTGTAGCAATGAGTCAGTTTTTCTTATAGAAATATCCTCTTTAGCAACCCAACCGGCCAGGCGTAACTCAGCATCTTTAACTGAATCGTCAAAAAGCTGCTTCTTCTGCACTTCCGGTGTTTGCACTAACTGGTCAACAGGCACTGTGCATTTCATAGCCTGCACGTTTTGCTTGTGAAATGTAGACTTGACATGTCTTTTGACATTGTAGATACTTCCTCGAATATCTTTCTTGCATAAATTACAATGAGCATGCTGACTGTTCATATCAGATTTACTAATAAACCCACAAAGTTCAGTATCCATTTTCCACTTATCACAGAATTTATTTCGATTTTTGATTTTTCTGGGCATTATTGCAGTAAGTCTCACCCGTCTACCTCCATTAAAATCCACACCTCAAGCACAATTTGAAATTGGCGCCAAGCGAGTTTTCTTTTCCTGAGGGAAAATCAAGTTGCTTCAACAGAAGTTGAAATTCCCACTTAAGAGAACTTATCAAACTAGAAAGCTCAGCAGAAGATCCTCCTCCAGTCTTTTTAAATCCCCTCACTTGCTGACACTGGTCCTAATATTTTTTTCCCGAAAATTGTAGCACTAAGCACTAAGGTGCTACATTTTTCCAGACTTTCCGAAATAGTGCTACATTTTACCCAGATCGTGCTACGGTGCTACTTAGGCAAAAATAGTGCTACAATTAGCACTATAGTGGTACAGGTGGCAACCCTGATCATGCTGATGATTTTGTTGCTGGTGGATCGTAGTTTATCAGATACTAGATTTTGGAGAAAAAGCAAATTACCTGACCCTGATCAAATACATAACTTAATGCTTAAAAATTTACCAAAGGAAACCGAAAATATTCTTCTGATTCTATTTAATAAGTCCATCAAAGAAGGATACACTCCCGAATAGGTATTCCTGCCAATTGCATAAATTGGATTTCTAGCCTTTTGAGGAATCGTGAGGTTAGGGTAGCCTCTAGTGGGTATAGTAAAAATTTACAGGTTAAACATGATTTGGGTCTACCGTCCACTGTCCTTGGCTGCAAAGCCTATATATATATATATATATATATATATATATATATATATATATATATATATATATATACATATATATATATATATATATATATATATATATATATATATATATATATATATATATATATATATATATATATATGCTGTTGACATTTCCCTGGTAAGAACTGGGAAAAAAACTTCTTTTACAGTCAGTGATGCAAAAAGCATTAAACAATGTTCAACAATGGTGCAGCGAGAATAATATGACTATCACCTGAGAAAACAGTTGGTGTGCTTTTCTAAAAAAATGATAATACTGCAGTACCACAAGTAAATGTTGTAAACTAGCCTATTAGGCTGGATGACTTTCCGCTACCTAGGTCTAATTTTTGGTAGTAAAAGGACATGGTTGATACACATTGAGTATTTGTTAGGCAATATTAGGAGTAGATTAAACCTTATAAATGTAATGTGCCTAGGGAAAAGGGGTGCTCCTTTTAAGTATCTTAGTAAAATTATAAAGGCTGTTATTGTTAGTAAGTTTGATTATGGTAGCTTTATATATGGTGATGCTAGTCAGAAGAATCTAAAAAAATTAGATAGTGTTCCACAGTGTACTTAGGCGATCCATTGGCTTCCTAAATAGTACCCCTATTCCAGCTATGATGATTGAATTGGGGGTGAGCACGCTTAAGCTACGACGTGATAGGTTACTTGTCAAGTATTTCACTAAAAAATCTACTTTAAAAAGGATATAATCAAGATGGAAATTATAAATAATTATAATAGTGATGTTAGTTTCAAGGATAGGACTACTCCAGCTTTTTATAGGTGTAATAATTTGCTTTCAAATGAGTGCCCAAATATAGTACCCATTAATGAGATAGTTTTTGAGGATAATATATTGAATAAGCAATGTGCTTATTCAATATAGTCAATACAAAGAATAATGTGTATTTTCCTGTACCTGATCATGGGGATAATAATAACTTGACTCTCAAACATGACTGGCTAAGACAAACTGACCACTTAAGAGACTATTCACAAATTTGTACTGATGGCTCTAAGTCAGGTGAGGGTGCTGGCTGTGCAGTGGTGGTCCCCAGTATGTCACTCATTTGCTTTGAGTTACCAGGCAGCCTGTCTATTTTTTCAATTGAGATGATTGCTATATATTAGGCATTGGATTTTAATAAGTCATATGGGCATGCCCGAAGTTGGATGATATGCTCTGACTCAGCATCAGCCCTCAAGTACCTGATGAATGAGCATGAACCTAGTCGTGAATTAGTTAGTAATATCCACCAAATAGTTATGTCTCATTAGAGCTTGTGGGAAATAATATATTTCTAGTCTGGGTCCCAGCACATGTGGGAATTGCTGGAATGAATCTGCTGATATATTGGCAAAGTGGGATATTTTAAATGGTCAGAGTATAAGTGTAAAACCCACTCAAAATGAATATTTTGCATGTATTTATAAGGTGTTATGTGATAGAGACCAATAATTTTATTAAAAGTTGCAAAAATCCAATTTTAGAACTTTATGACTATAAGGCACCACCTGATGGACTTGTGCATGATGTTAGATCTGTCACTGTTACTGTTTTTAGATTGAGGACAGGTCATGCCAAAATCCGTTCAGTTTTACATAAATGGGGGAGAGTTAGCTTACCCTTCTGTGTTATTTGTAATGAGTATTATGATGTTAGGCATAGTCTCATAAAGGGCACAAAATATGAATTACATAGAAATTGGTTTAGAACCCAAATTATAAAGTATTTTGGTGCATTTACAATGACAGCAATCCTAGGTCAGGCTAAGTCCCCTAAGTGGGTCCATAGAAAGACTATGTTGTTGTTGACTAAGTATATAAACAGTTGTAATCTGCATAACATTCTTTGATAACTTGGCTTCATAAGCCCAATTATAAATATTCAGAGTTCACCATTGGATTCCTTGTGGTCTGATTAGGTGGGTTCGACTCCAACTCAAATTCGATTTTTGTAGATAATTACACAAAATCTCTACAGTAGGATTCTCTGATATGCTGAATCTTATGGTGGGATCTTCATTAAGATTGCTGGACCTTTGGGGGTTTCTACTCCCCCCCCCCTTATTTGAAAATGAGGCAACTTTCCGCAGGCACGTAGTTTTGATAGGTAATTGTTTGGAATCAGCATAAAAGACTAATTCTCTTGAAGCATTCATTGCTATCAAAATTCCTTTTTTAGAGTTTTACTGACTATTGGATAAAGTTGCTCCATGCTTAAAGTTTGTTGCCAAAATGTATTGGATAAGAGGGAATCAAGTCCCTTTTTTTGTATTTATGTCCAACTTTATCATAATACTTTGATTATTAAGATTAATCTTTGCCATATAAGACTACAGTTTTCACAGAAAGAGGGGAGCTTCAACCCCCTTATCACTAATATCTCATGTTAACTAATATCTTATGGAAAGTGTGTAATTTTGGACCCGAAAATAATCTTCAAAAGCATAAGCTGTTGATTTATATATTCAATCATTTTTTTATAGTTATGGTTTTTATTTATAGAAATCCTTGTTTACCTTATTTAGTTAATATGACCTGATTGATCGAAGGCTCTGTTAAACCTTAGGAAGGCTACTATCTCCCATAGCTCCTAATGTCATGTTCTAGTTTTATGTTATGCTTTAGGGATTGTAACGGTCCCTAAAAAAACCATCCCTTAAATACTTCTGAGGGAGTGGAAATATTCCTTGGAATGAAGGCAACTTGGGGAGTGAATTATCTCCCCTCCTCAAAATCTATATCGAGTTATATCAAAATTTATATCAAGTTTGGCCTAAAAACACACCATTTGAACCACCTTAGAACCATTAGGCCTATACACCACTATCATTAAATCAACCAAGTCTCATATTATTCAGCTCAGACAGATGAAGCTTAAAAATCCTTGCTAATAATAACCATTTATTTTGTACGCACTGCATTTTTTGTAATTAATGCGTTATCATCCAGTATCATAGCTTTGCAAACTATGAGTCTAGACAGACAGCTTCTTTTGGTTGTAACTCAATTGACAAACACTGAATTTTAGCCAATAGAATTTGACTTTCTTTGGGCCAAAATTGCTGTTTTGCATCATACAATGGCAGAAAGTGGCACTTTGCTGTAGCATGATGTCTTTTGTAACTCAAAAAAGGTGCTAGCACTCTTGATTTCCATCAAAATGACCCCTTAGCCTACTGGAAATTCTATGTCCACTGGTCCAAAATGACACCCATGGAAAAATAAATAAATAAGCATCCATGAACCATATTTCTTGGGAAAAAAACAACACAAAATTTACAATTTTGTTGATTGACAACCCCTATAGCCCTCATGGCAATGGTTGCAAGTGATGTCCTGGGGGCGTACAAGGTATATACAGAAAGGGTGATCAAATAAACTTTGGAGGGGCCTATTGGATAGGTAATCAGAAGTTATAGTGCCCTTTTTAAGATTCAAAGTGATCAGAGAGTGGAGAAACACCCATCCCCACTCACACACATCTCATGTTTTCCAAAAATGTATCTGATAGAAATTTTGAGACGGCCATTTGTTGTCAAAGAAACTTTGTAAATTGAAAATTGAAAGAAAGCTCATTTGATTGTAAATTGAAAGAGCCAGTGCCCTTTTTAATAGTTGAGTGATTGGAGGATAACTAAGCCCCCTCATACGCCCACCATTTCCCCAAACATATCCAATAAAAATTTTGAGATATCCATTTTGTTTCGTAATTGAAAGGTCTGTAAATTATGTCTCTGAGGATGACAAGCCCCCACAGCCCTCCGGACAAGGGTTTAAAGTTATGCCCTGGGGCATTTAAGGTATATATAGAAAGGGTGATTGTATAACCTTTGGAGAGGGCACATTGAGCTGGTAATCAGAAGTTCTAGTGCTCTTTTTAAGATTCAGATTGACCAGAGAGACCCTCACCTCATATTTTCCCAAAATGTATCTGAATTTAATTTTGAGATGGCCATTCTAATTAACACATCCAATAAAAATTGCAAGATAGCTATTTTGTTCAGCGTAATTGAAAGGCCTGGAAATTATGTCTTTGAGAATGGCAACCATCCCACAGCCCTTGGGACAAGAGTTTTGAGTTATGTCCTGGGTGCATATAAGATATGCATAGAAAGGGTGACTGTATAAGCTTTGGAGGGGGTTTATTGGATTCGTAATGTGAAGTTCTAGTGCCTTTTATTAGACTTAGTGATTGGAGGATGGACACCCTCCATTAGATCTCATATTTACCTGAAATACATTTAATTCAAATTTTGAGATGGCCGTTTGTTGTCGTCGAAACTGCAAAAACAGCTCACTCGAATGGGAATTGATAGGGGAAGTGCCCTTTTGAATAGGCAACTGATTGGAGGGCAACTATCCCCCCTCAACCACCTTTTCCCCAAACACATTCAATCAAATTTTGAGATATGCATTTCATTCAATGTAACTGAAAGGACCAGGAATTATGTTTTTGAGGATGAACCCCTTCCCCTTCACAGCCCTCAGGGCAAGGTAAGTTGTGCCCTAGGGACCTATAAGGTATATATAGAAAGGGTGATTGTATAAACTTAAGAGGGGACTCGTTGGATTGGTAATCAGAATGTCTAGTGCTCTTTTGAAGATTTGGAGTGATCGGAGGGTGGATAATCCCCACCCCACAAAACTTTACGTTTTCCAATAATGGATCTGATTGGAATTTTGAGGTGGTCATTTGTGGTTGTAGAAACTTTGAAAAAGGTTCATTAGGTTGGAAATTTAAAGGCCTTGTAACCTTTTTTTTAGAACCCCCCCCCCCCGGCCTCTACACCCATCAATATCAAAAACACATCTATTCAAAAATTCTAGAAAGCCATTTTGTTCAGTTTAATTGAAATGTCTGGAAATTATGTCTTTGACAGCCCTCATGCCTTCACAAGACCAGAACATAATTTGAACTTATTGAAAAAAAAAATAATAGTGGCTGTGGTTTGTCAGTTTAGTATACATATACTCATATACATTCCTTAAAGTTTTAATAGTTTTTAAGTTTACTAATATTTAAAAATTAGAAAAATTTAAATATATTTTGTTTATTTAAATCATACAATAAATCATCAAGTCATACTCAAAACAAGCAAAAATTAACCTGAGTAGGGCTGACAACCCCCATGCCTTCTCAAGATCTTGACATAATTTGCTCTTCTATATTTAAAATGTTTTCATTTTGTTTTTACTTGTTACAAATGTTTTTATCAAACAGTTCGTGGTAACGAACTGTAGTAAGGAGCGACCCGGCTCAATAATAACCAAAAGTCTAAAAAATGGAATTTTGGTACCAATAGCTTCATCAAAAGAATCGCATTTTAATTCTGATTTTAAATATATAAGTTTCATCAAGTTTAGTCGTACCCATCAAAAGTTACTAGCCTGAAAAAATTTGCGTTATTTTAGAAAATAGGGGAAAATACCCCCTAAAAGTCACAGAATCTTAACGAAAATAACACCATCAGATTCAGCGTATCAGAGAACCCTACTGTAGAAGTTTCAAGCTCCTATCTACAAAAATGTGAAATTTTATATTTTTTGCCAGAAGGCAGATCACGGATGCGTGTTTTTTTTGTTTTTTTTCACGGGGTCATCGTATCGACTCATTTGTCCTAGAATGTTGCAAAAGGGCTCATTCTAACGGAAATGAAAAGTTCTAGTGCCCTTTTTAAGTGACCAAAAAAATTGGAGGGCACCTAGGTCCCCTCCCACGCTAATTATTTTCCCAAAGTCCACGGATCAAAATTCTGAGATAGCCATTTTATTCAGCGTAGTCGAAAAACCTCATAACTATGTCTTTGGGGACGACGTACTCCCCCAGAGTCCCCGTGGGAGGGGTTACAAGTTCAAAACTTTGACCAGTGCTTACATATAGTAATGGTTATTGGGAACTGTACAGGCGTTTTCACGAGGATTTTTTGTTGGAGGCAGGGGTTGGAGGCTTATGTTTCTGTTCACAGTATTAAAGATGGGTTTTGACCTTGAAAAATAAAATTCAACATCATAACTACCGAATTGAGACAGAAACTACACAAAAACGGTCCCCTTCCCCTACGATTTCATTCTCTCTTGGGGACTTCCACTCTTTGAAATCGATTGGGTTTCAAGTAGGAACGAATAAGTGAATAGAGATAAGAGAAGAGAATCCCTACCCCCTGGAATAATTTTTTTCCATTCCGAAAAAAAAATCAGTTCAATATTTGAAAAATATAAAAAATAGTTTTTATATTTCTAAATAATTTAAAAAAAAAGAAAAAAAACACTTCGAGTTTTTTTTTTTTTCAAAAAAAAAAGTACATTATTACAACAATTTCTTTCGTATAACTTAGTTCATTTATTGTCACATAAGATACTGTACAAGGAGGGGGAGGGTTTCACTTCTCTATGCTTTCTTCAAAGTCTAAAGTATACCTCTTTTTGCGTTTATGCTTGTCAAGAAAAGTTTTTTCCATGCGCAGCAGACTAACATCAGAAGGAGACTATTATTCAACGAAGTTAACAATCATTACAGTTCTTCTGCTGCTTCGGAATACCACACTCTTTGTCTAAGTTATTCTGTTTCTAAGAAAAGTTTCCTTAGAGCAGCAAACTAATTTCAAAATGGGACTATTAATTGAGAGAGTAAAAAACAGCCTGTGTCTTTTTGCAGTTCCTCTGTCGCATTTAAAACAACAGTAATTTATGTTGTATTTTTGAACGTAATTTATTTGAAGTGAATTAATTGTATTGGATAATTTTCAAGAAAAGCTTCAAGAGTAGCAGACTGCCCTCGAAAGTAGACCGTTTACTCAACAAAGTCAGTAGACCCTGTAACGATTAACCAAAGACCCAGTAACGGATTCCTGGGTCTGCTGCTGGTTTTGCTTGGAAGCAGACAATTTGCTCAAGACAGTCAAAAGTAGTTTTCTACTGCTTTGAAATGCTCAAAACTTTGTGCTGGTTAATCATGCTTAATGGAATATTTTTGATGTGGTTCAATTTTGTATGATAGTTTCTAAATAAATCTTCTAAGAGTAGCAGATGTCCCCCAAATAAGACCATTTACTGAACAAATTAACAGCAAACTACGACAATATAACCCTATTAACAACATAACGAATTACCAAAGAAATGAAAATACTCCAAACTCCTTCACATCATCACTTCCAAAAATAACTTACACTTCCCAACATTATATGGTTAATACTGAAGGATTAAGTGTTCTTTTCATGACAAATAATATGAAAAAAACTTCGTTTTCTTAAAGAGTTAAAGAGGCTGCGTCCCAAAGTCGAACCTTAAAACGTACAGGAATTAGAAGAGGCAGTTGGGGGGCTGCCGCCCCCCCCAAACCCCCAGCTTTTAAAGACTTGTACAGGTTTTTTTTTTTGTGGGGGGACTTTATTGTTACTAATTACTAGTTTCGGCGCAATGGTTCTCCTGTCCTTTTGTGTTTAACATTTTTCGAAGTTATTCCATTATTCATTCATTTCAATTTTTTGTTAATTAAAAGAGGGCCTTTCCGAAGCCAAGAGTGGGGGGTTAGCAAAAAACAAAAAACTTGTACAAAAGAGTCTTTAAAAGCTGGGGGTTTGGGGGGCGGCAGCCCCCCAACTGCCTCTTCTAATTCCTGTACGTTTTAAGGTTCGACTTTGGGACGCAGCCTCTTTAACTCTTTAGGAAAACGAAGTTTTTTTCATATTATTTCTGTACGTTTTTCTACAATCCATGGTGGATGTAATTTAATAATTCCTGTACTCCTCGTACAGGAATTAGGAGAGGAACTTGGGTGGCTGCCGCCCCCCCCACTTTTAAATCATTGTATAAAATAGAAAAAAAAATACATAGAATGACCGAAATGTTTCTTTCGCTCATAAGAAGCTAATATTCTTTTATCTCTCAATTGATAAGCTGTCCAGGTGTTATCAAAATTATACACTTTTATTTTGATATTGTGAAAAAAAACCGCCCGTAGGGGACTTGAATCCTTGACCCGAGGATTAAAAGTCCCACGCTCTACCAACTGAGCTAATCACTTGCATGTGTATAAATATAACTTCTCATTAACTTTTAAAAATTTCAAATTAACATGGGCTCTTATGGAGAGAAATGCGTTAATTAAGTAGCTAATGCGTGGTTTCTGGAAAACAGGGAATGAGTTATCGGATCGATCTGAAATTTCGCGAATAAGCTCCTGGGCCGTAGGGGACCTTAACTTGTGAATTTCAGCCCGATCGGACAACGTTAAAAGGGGGGTCGAAACTTTCGGGGGGTTAAGATTTTCCTACGAAACTTTCCAGGAAAATTACTCGGAGAATTCCGCATCGAATGAGTCTTCGTACACCCAGATCCGATGTCGGCTGTGACCTGTAGGCGTCGAGGAAAAAAAAGAAAATGAAATTTAAGTGTCTATGCGTGGTTTCTGGAAAACAGGGAAGAAGTTATCGGATCGAGCTGAAATTTCGCAGATAAGCTCCTGGGCCCTAGGGGACCTTAACTTGTGAATTTCAGCCCGATCGGATAACGTTAAAGGGGGGCTGGGGTTGACGGGTCGAAACTTTCGGCCAGATTTTCCCCATGAAGGAAAAGTTGGAGGGGGATGAAATTTGGCAGGTTTCTTAGCTGGAGCTCGGGCTACGAAATGCATCCCTCCTCATACCCCTCCCCGACCACTGGAAACGAAGATCGCTTAACATTGTCGTGGGTCGCCTCTTTATAGAGGCACGAGTGTGCCTCCTTGAACAGCAGACAGTTGATTAGCATCATGCTCCTGTCAAAGCCTATCGAAACTAATTCAGATAAATATAAGCTCTGTTTTGGTCAGTCTAACACAAAAGTGATCACAAGAACATAAAAAAAAAAATGCACAAAAATTACGTAGATATAAGTAGTGTTTACTACAAGTGCTATTGCTGCTAGTAGTTTCTTGTTAACATTGGGAGATACGAGTTTTTTCACTAGTTATAAATAATCTTTCCAAATAATGGTCAAACTCTGGTCTGTTTGATCGTTTGAAATAAATATAGCGTTGTTAAAACTCCCAGTGTCTGTACTCTTTATAGAGCCGTATACCCATTATGGGATCTAAATGTCTATCTTGTACCCATACCCTGTATCCATTAATGTGTACCTATACCCATTGTAGGAAGCAATTTCATTTTTTTTTCATTTAAAGACGCCCACAATAGACTGGATGAGTAAGGGGTTTCACAATACAAGTCCCACTTACAGACTAATCTAAGGACAACATCTAACAGCTCATGAGTATAGAATCCAGAAAATTAGTTGTTTGTTCCCCCCCCCCATGGACTCTTTAAATTGTGTATTCACTCATTTCTTTTATCTTCTTATCTCAACTTGTCACTTATTAACTTTTTGTTCCTTATTTCTTTATCAAGGCGAGACAAGAGGTTGAATTACTTTGCAGTCATGATGAATAAAAAGAATACTGGTAAAACTAGAGAAAATTTAAAGGATGAAAATGAACAGAAGAAAAAGACGAAAGGCAAAGCTATGACATTTAACGAATCGGATATTGAAAAAACCTGATGTTGAAGAAGGGAGTGAGGATTGAGAGGGAAGTGATGAAGAGACTAAGAAACCGCAAAAAGGAAAAATGAAAAAAGTAAGTGGATTTAATGGTTAAATTTCGTTGTAGAAATGTGAAGAAAATGTGTAGTTTAAAACTGGTTTAATAGGACTGCTAGTGATATAACAGTTTTGCCGGTCTTGTAAAATTCAGCTTTCAGACAGCAAGTAGAACTTAAAAAATTAAAAATAAGCGTAATTTTAACTGAATGAAGTCTGGATCTCATTTGAAGGTCGAAGTCTATTGAAACCAAATTGAATCAAAATCTTTCTGCGTTATCAAGCAAATTCGTTCGTAAATTAATTTCATCTTTAATGATAACGATTCAGTTTTTATTATTAACTTTAGCATTTTGCTTGGTAACGCAAGATAGTATCTTTGTCTAAGATTTAAAGTTGAGAACTGCAGATTCAAATACGTGTCCAAATATTAGGAGAGAGGAGCCTAAATGCGTGTCCGAATATTACGAGGGGAGGGATCTAAATTCATATCCAAATATTACGAGGCGAGGGACCTAAATGCGTGTCCGAATTTTACGAGGGGTGGGATCTCAATGTGTGTCCAAATATTACTCGGGAAGGTGAATGTCTTTTTCTTTTTCAGGATGATTTACTTGTTTAGAAACTTATCGCTCCTTACTTGTGTTAGGAATTCATTTTTCAAAAAAAAATCTATATGTGTGTCCAAATATTACTAGGGAAGATGAATGTACTTTTCTTGTTCAGTATAATTTTTACTTGTTTAGAAACTTATCGCTCCTTACTTGTGTTAGGGATTCATTTTTCAAACTCAATCGCTTTAAACAAGAGCTAAGAACTCATATGGCACTTGTGACGAGGCAAGAAGAGCTAAGATCCAAGAGATCATATGGTATGAGCTCTAACACAATTCTATGAATCAATAGATTAATTTAAAAGGCTTAAAATAAGAGGCTTAATGCCGGTCAGGATTTAAAATAAGAGCTCTGAGTCACGATGTCCTTCTAAATATCAAAATTCATTAAGATCCGATCACCTACTTATAAATACCTTATTTTTTCTAATTATCCTCTCTCTTTAGCCCCCAGATGGTCGAATCTGGGAAAACGACCTTATCAAGTCAATTTGTGCAGCTCCCTGACACGCCTACCAATTTTCATCGTCCTAGCACGTCCAGGAGCACCAAACTCGCCAAATCACTGAACCCCTCTCCCCAACTCCCCCAAAGAGAGCGAATCCAGCACGGTTCCGACAATCACGTATCAAGGACATTTGCTTATTCTATCCACCAAGCTTCATCCCGATTCCTCCACTCCAAGTGTTTTCCAAGATTTCCCCCTCCAACTACCCCAAATGTCAAAAGATCTGTCAGGATTTGAAATAAGAGCTCTGAGACATGAATTCCTTCTAAATATCAAATTTCATTAAGATCTGATCACCTATTCGTAAGATAAAAACACCCCAATTTTCACGTTTTCCAAGAATTCCGGTTTCCCTCTCCAACTCCCCCCAATGTCACAGGATCTGGTCGGAATTTAAAATTAGAGCTTCAAAGCACAAGATCCTTCTAAATATCAAATTTCATTAAGATCTGGACACCCTTTCGTAAGTTACAAATACCTCAATTTTCAAAATTATCCCCCCCCCTTCCAACTCCACCAAAGAGAGCAGATCTGATCCGGTTATGTCAGTCACGTATATTAGACATGTTTTTATTCTTCCCATCTAGTTTCATCCTGATCTCACCGCTTTAAGTATTTTCTAAGATTTCCGGTCCCCCCCCCCCCCAATTACGTTGGATCCGGTTGAGATTTAAAATAAGAGATCTGAGTTACGAGGTCCTTCTAAATATGAAGTTTTATGAAGATCCAATCACTCCTTCGTAAGTTAAAAATACGTAATTTGTTCTAATTTTGCAGAATTAACCCCCCCCCCCCCCAATAGAGCGGATCCGTTCCAATAATGTAAATCATGTATCTAAGACTTCTGTTTATTTTTCCCACCATGTTTCATCCCGATGCCTCCAATCTAAGCGTTTTCCATGATTTTAGTTTCCCCCACCCCAAACTTCCCCCAATGGCACCAGAACCGGTCGGGATTTAAAATAAGAGCTTTGAGACACGATATCCTTCTAAGTATCAAATTTCATTGGGATCCGATCACCCGTTCGTAAGTTAAAAATGCCTCATTTTTTCTAATTTTCAAGAATTAACCCCCCCTCCAACTACCCCAAAGAGAGCGGATCCGTTTCTTTTATATCAATCATTTATCTAGGACTTGTGCTTATTTTCCCCACCAAGTTTTGTCCCGATCCCTCCACTCTAAGTGTTTTCCAAGATTTTAGGTTACCCCTCCCAACCCCCCCCCCCCTAATGTCACCAGATCCGGTCGGGATTTAAAATAACAGCTTTGAGACACGATATTCTTCCAAACATCAAATTTCATTAGATCTGATCAACCGTTCGTAAGTTAAAAATACTTCATTTTTTCTATTTATTCCGAATTAATGGGCTCCCCCTCCAGATGGTCAAATTGGGAAAACGACTATTTCTAATTTAATCTGCTCCGGTCCCTGATACGACCGCCAAATTTCATCGTCCTAGCTTACCTGGAAGTGCCTAAAGTAGCAAAACCAGGACCGATAGACAGACCGACAGAATTTGCGATTGCTATATGTCACTTGGTTAATACCAAGTGCCATAAAAACCTTTGGTATCTGTTTTTAACATGTGGGAATCCTCCAGGCATTTCCTGAAGGAAAAAATCGGAAGAAGTAGGAAACTAAACTACTATTGTCCTAAATTGGTCCCAAGTATCCCCTTTTCCACTCAAAAAATTGCAAAATAGCCTTTCCTTCATAGGAAAATTGCCCTCCCAAAGCGGTCGATCCTGTGTATACCTCTGACTGTATATGCTCGTATATTTTTATAGCTTAAATTATAATTAGAAAAATGCGTAACATGTAACGTATAAAAATAGAAATGGAAAATTAATAACTTGAAACTAAATAGGACGCTATTCTATTTAGGTACGAAATATTCTTTGACCTGATTTTATCCAAGCAAAGATGTCACTTGATGCCACTGAGGTCCCAAAGAGGTCCTATGTCTCTGGAATTCTTGGACTTGACTTAGCAGGAGGTATTATAATGTTTATAATAGTATCGTACTGTGTTATTTCTTTCTACGGGACAGCAATTATTCGAATCCTGTCTGTTTGGTGAATGTTCAGTAAAATTTATCCAGAGTCGCCCCATAAAAAACATAAAATATTATTTACTAAGGCTTTTAGAGCCATTTAATGATGTGTGCTAGAACTGAAATCTCAGTCTTGATTTGCAATTTTTTGTCAATATATTTTCCTGGTATTTTTTGACCAACTGTTTCTTCCAATTAAGATGAAATCTTCCAGTCAGTGGCATCAATTCTAAGAAATCTAGGGGAAAGAGGGAGAGGGAAATGGGCTTATTTTATTTTTTAATGAAGATACGCAATGGTATTTTTCAAAATATACGGAGAGTTGCAATTTCTTTTCTTTTCAGTAGAAAAACTAAAAAGTATTTTTAAAAATCCATGGGGAAATTATCCCCCCTCACTTTTTAAATATTCCACTTTTGAGGGTAGTCTGCTGCTCTTAGAAGCCTTTCTTAGAAACTGTCCAATAGAATTTAGCCACTTCAAAGAAGTTTTGTTTAACAAAAGTAACCAGCACAAAGTGTCGGGTTTTCAAAGCTACAAAGAGACACAGGTTACTGTTGACTTTGTTCAGTAAATATTCCGCTTTGTTTCCTAAGAATCTTAATAACGCCACTGCTAGTATCTATTCGACAGCAAACCCGTTTATGAGACTGTTGACAAAAATATAATTAGTCTGTATTTTTTTACGTAAAGTCTAATCCAGTGGGAGAAAAAAAACAAACAAAAGATGTTTATTTAGTAAAAGCACGTTAGATCCTACGAAGATTAATTTAGATGCAAATGGTGGAACTTGTACGAAAAATTGTCGCTAAATAGAATCTGTAAACTTTAATTGTTGATGTTTCCTGTAATTAGTATATTAAACAATAAACAATTATACATTAAACATTCAGTCCATTTTCCATAGTTTTTTCCGGTCGCCTTGATTTTTATAGGAATTTTATTCTTTTTTTTGTCAGTATTTTGGAAACTTAAGCACACTGTTTCAAACAAAAAGAAATAGTTTCAATTGTTTTTGGGCGAAAACTCCACCATTTCTGACGCCATTCTCGAGGGGCTTTTAGGATATTTTTTCATGTCCATAAATTTTTTGCACTTTATTTGTGCGAAAACTAACACACTTTTTTCTTGTGAAAACTAAGCTTAGCTAGTGATATCTAAGCAGGTTGTGAAAAGTGGGCACCTCTCGTGGAATAGTAACGGTACAAGTTTAGCCACTTCAACGAATAATTTAACATGAATTTCATTTAGCCAATCAACAGCACTATCTAAAATATAAATACTAATAAGATGAGAGCTATTTTCCTTATAGTAGGATTAGGGCATTAACATTATTTTGTGTTAGCGCGAGATGCACAAGATTTGGGAAAGAGACTTAATGACGCTTTAATTAAATGCCAAAAATGAATGAATTGTACAAAGAACGTAACAATTGTAGAACAAACTATAAAAATCAAAATATTAATCCCAAGTAACATACAAGAAATTTATGAAAAACTAAAATTGTTTGGATTAAATGTATTTAATATACTTCACCCCAGATAAGAAACTTCATTATTTTTGCACATTGATGAAGAATGAGATAGAAATTTATGGAGGAAAAAAGAAAATTTCCTTACCAATATCTTTACCGCATTTTTTTATCAAATACGAAGATTTATCTATTCCAAATCAGATCAAATTATCTCTTCAAAATCACTGTTTTTATGCATAGAGTTCCTGGTAAATTCACTGTTTTCTCCCGATCCCTTCTGTGAATTTGTTTTTCTTGCTGTTCGCTTCAACTAGACTCAACCTTCTTATTTTTCCTCTTTTTATTTCTTGAGACAAGCTGAGTCCTTTGGTTGGTGGGCTGTTGTACGTTTTACAGACACGGGCTCTCTGATTTCCATATTTCTTGCAACCCTTGAGTCTAAAAATTTCAGGAAGTAAGGATTTATTCCAAAAGGCTTCAAACTTCGGAAATATCTTTCCCCAGTATTCTCGTGATCGGTGAACTGTAATTATTTCCCAATCGTCAATAGTTATAAACTATTAAGTGGCATACCCAGTATCTCGAGTAAGCCCTGTATCTAGGCGAAATACCAGTGATTTTCTTATAGCTGAAGACCTTCACTGGATAATTCAAGAAAAAATCCTTTAACTAAATTTTTTTACTGAGCCACATCAAAAATGGCTATGAAGTCTGGTATATAATGCACAGTTTTTATGACATTTGGTATTAACCAAGTGACATATAGCCTTCGCAAATTCTGTCAGTCTGTCTGTCGGTCCCGGTTTTGCTACTTTAGGCACTTCCAGGTAAGCTAGGACGATGAAATTTGGCAGGCGTATCAGGGACCGGACCATATTAAATTTGAAATAGTAAATTTCCCGATTTGACCACCTGGGGGGAGTAGGGGCCGGTAATTTGGAAAAATAGAAAAAATGAAGTATTTTTAACTTACGAACGGTAGATCAGATCTTAATGAAACTTGATGTTTGAAAGGATATCGCGTCTCAGAGCTCTGATTTTAAATCCTGACCGGACCTGGTGACATTGGGGTTGGGGGGTTGTGAGTGGAAACCTTAAATCTTAGAAAACACTTAAGAGTGGAGGGATCGGGATGAAACTTGGTGGTAAAAATAAGCACAAGTCCTAGATATATGATTGACATAACCGGAACGGATCCGCTCTCTTTAGGGTAGTTGGAGGGGAGGGGGGGTTGATTCTAAAAAATTAAAAAGATGAGGTATATATAACTTACGAACGGGTGATCGGATCTAAATGAAATTTGATATTTAGAAAAATATCGTGTCTCAAAGCTCTTATTTTAAATTTCACCCGGATCTGGTGACATTGGAAAGAGTATGGGGGGGGAAACCTAAAATCATTGAAAAGGCTTAGAGTGGAGGGATCTGGGATGAAAACTGGTGGGAAAAATAAGCAGAAGTCGTGATTGGCATAATTAGAACGGATTCAATCTAATGGGGGGAAGGTTATTTCTGAAAAATTTGAAAAAATAACGTATTTTTAACTTACGAAGGAATGATCGGATCTTCATGAAATTTCATATTTAGAAGGACCTCGTAACTCAGATCTCTTATTTTGAATCTTAACTGGATCCAGCTTCAATGGGGGGCAGTGGGGGGGGGAAATCTTAGGAAATACTTAAAGCGGAGAGATCATGATGAAACTGGAAGGGAAGAATAAAAATAAGTATAAGATACGTGACTGACATAACCGGACCGGATCCGCTCTCTTTGTTGGAGTTGGGGGGAAGGGGGGTGGTAATTCGGAAAAATGAGGTATTTGTAGCTTACGCACAGGTGACCAGATCTTAATAAAATATGATGTTTAGAAGGATCTTGTGCTTTAAAGCACTTATTTTAAATTCCGACCAGATCCTGTGACATTGGGGGGAGTTGGAGGGGGAAACCGGAATTCAAAGAAAACGTGAAAATTGGGGTATTTTTATCTTACGAATAGGTGATCGGATCTTAATGAAACTTGAAATATAGAAGGATCTTATGTCTCAGATGCTCCGTTTTCGGCTCGAATTCCATCCGTGGACATAGGGGGTTGGAGGAGGGAAACAAATCTTGGAAAACGCTTATAGTAGAGATCGGGATGAAACTTGATGGGAAGAATAAGCACAAATTCTAGATACGTGATTGACCTAATTGGAACGGGACCATTTTCTTTGCAGGAGCTGGGGGGGGGGGGTGAGATTAGAGAATCTAGAATTAGAAAAATCGAGGTATTTTTAACTTAAGAACGGGTGACCGGATCTTAATCAAATTTGATATTTAGAAGGAATTCATGTCTCAGAGCTCTTACTTCAAATCCCGACCAGATCTGTTGACATTGGGGGGGGGGAGTTGGAAGGGGAAATCGATAATCTTGGAAAACGCTTAGAGTGGAGGAATCGGGATGAAGCTTGGTGGATAGAATAAGCAAATGTCGTAGATACGTGATTGCCGTAACCTTACTGGATTTGCTCTCTTTGGGGGAATTGGGGAGAGGGGTTCAGTGCTTTGGCGAGTTTCGTGCTTCTGGACGTGCTAAGACGATGAAAATTGATAGGCGTGTCAGGGAGCTGCACAAATTGACTTGATAAAGTCGTTTTCCCAGATTGATAAAGTCGTGACCAGATCTGTTGACATTGGGGGGGGGAGTTGGAAGGGGAAATCGGTAATCTTGGAAAACCGATCTTGGAAAAACTCGCTTAGAAACACTTCTTTAAAGAGGTGCAGGAAAGCACGCTTAGAGTGGAGGAATCGGGATGAAGCTTGGTGGATAGAATAAGCAAATGTCGTAGATATGTGATTGCCGTAACCTTACTGGATTCGCCCTCTTTGGGGGACTTGGGGGGAGGGGTTCAGTGCTTCGGCGAGTTTCGTGCTTCTGGACGTGCTAAGACGATGAAAATTGATAGGCGTGTCAGGGAGCTGCACAAATTGACTTGATAAAGTCGTTTTCCCAGATTCGACCATCTGGGGGCTACCGTTCCCTGTGTGGGTAGAATTTAGAGTCATACGATCTTAACGAAAATGACACCATCAGATTCAGCGTATCAGAGAACCCTACTGTAGAAGTTTCAAGCTCCTATCTACAAAAATGTGGAATTTTGCATTTTTTGCCAGAAGACAAATCACGGATGCGTGTTTATTTGTTTGTTTTTTGTTTTTTTTTTCCAGGGGTCATCGTATCGACCAAGTGGTCCTAGAATGTCGCAAGAGGGCTCATTCTAACGGAAATGAAAAGTTCTAGTGCCCTTTTTAAGTGACCAAAAAAATTGGAGGGCATCTAGGCCCCCTCCCACGCTCATTTTTTTCGTCAACGGATCAAAATTTTGAGATAGCCATTTTGTTGAGCATAGTCGAAAATCTTAATAACTATGTTTTTGGGGATGACTTACTCCCCCACAGTCCCTGGGGGAGGGGTTACAAGTTACAAGCTTCAACCAGTGTTTACATATAATAATGGTTATTGGGAAGTGTACAGACGTTTTCAGGGGGATTTTTTTGGTTTTGGGGGTAGGGTTGAGGGAGGGGGCTATGTGGGAGGATCTTTCCTTGGAGAAATATGCCATGGGGGAAAAAAAATTCAATGAAAAGGGCGCAGGATTTTCTAGCATTACTATAAAAAAAACAATGAAAAAATAAACATGAAAACGTTTTTTCAAATGAAAGTAAGGAATAGCATTGAAATTTAAAACAAACAGAGATTATTACGCATATGAAGGGTTCTAAAAATACTTTAGCATAAAGAGCAAGGTATTTAGGAGGAGATAAATACCTCGCTCTTTATGCTAAAATATTTTTAGTGATTTCAACTATTTATTCTACGGCCTATTTGACTCAGGGGTCATTCTTAAAGAATTGGAACAAAACTTACGATTTAGTGTAAAGAGCGAGGTATTAACGAGGGTACAAACCCCCTCGTACACATAATAAAAATATAAGAATATAAAAGTTTGTTACGTAAGTTAATTCTTAAGTTACGTATATTTTTTACTAATAAAAACGTTCGTTGAATATTAAAAGTTCTAGTAGCCTTTTTAAGTAACCGAAAAATTGGAGGGCAGCTAGGCCTCCTTCCCCATCCCTTATTTCTCAAAATCGTCTGATCAAAACTAAGAGAAAGCCATTTAGCCAAAAAAAAATTAATATACTAATTTCATTTCAATAATTTATGTGCGGAGAGCCAAAATCAAACATGCATTAATTCAAAAACGTTCAGAAATTAAATAAAAAAAAACTAGTTTTTTTTACTGAAAGTAAGGAGCGACATTAAAACTTAAAACGAACAGAAATTACTCCGTATATGAAATGGGTTGTCCCCTCCGCAATCCCGCGCTCTTTACGCTAAAGTTTTTAGTTGTTTTAAAAAGTAGAATTGTGGCAAAGAGTCAAACTTTAGCGTAAAGAGCGAGGGACTGCGGAGGGGACAACCCATTTCATATACGGAGTAATTTCTGTTCGTTTTCAGTTTTAATGTCGCTCCTTACTTTCAGTTAAAAAAACTAGTTTTTTTTATTTAATAACAAAAGAGGGCAGAATTCTAGTTAATTGACTTCTTCCTATCTTGGAAAGGGTAGGTTAGGAAAATGAAACTTTCAGGGATAGGTCTACAGGCTAAAGTATGTCCTGGGAAGGTATTTAAAGTACCCACCTCTACTCCTTCCCCCTCTAGAGGGCCCTGAAATTTGCCTACATGACAGGTCTACACCTATTGAAATTTTGACAAAACAACATTTTACCTTAATTTTCAGTTACTAGTTGCTTTTTCTCTGCCTTTAGTTCTGAAAATGTAATTGCTGTTATTTGAGTAGAATTCTGAGCCATATCAATATGTTTTTTTCTTCTTCAAAATTTGGGAAATGTATTTGCATATCTTTAAAACCTTATAAAATGGAATTGAGCAAAGTTCTTAAGCTGAAAACAATTTTGGGTAAAATTCTAGTCCATTGACTTCTTGCTATCTTGGAAAGTTGTTGGGCTAGTGAATTGAAACTTTCAGGGATGTGTCTACAGGCTAAAGTATATCCCGGGAAGTTATTTCTAGGTCCCTAACTATACCCCTTCCCCCTCTTCTATATAACGCAGCTTTTTGTGCATTACAGCTTATATTTTGGTCAAATTTGATCCTATATTACTATTAAAAGTGTAAATCCTTGCTTACCTTAGAAAAATTCAACTTTTCACTGTTTTTTATGCAACTATGTTCCTTTTTCAATTCATCACTGATCAAAAAGCTATCCTTTAGCATTCAACACACAGAAAGATGAGAAAAATAGCGAAGCAAGTAGAATCTAATCAAATTGAGTGAAGTATCTTGGTAGTAAATAATCCAGATACCTAGAACTAATTCAATGAAAAATCTGTAGTATTCTATTTTAAAATATACTTACAGATTTTCAAATCTTATAGATACTGAAGGACATGAAAACGGAAAACTTCTACTCTAAACAATAATACACATTGCCAGAGGGATCCAAATTAATACCCGTATTGCAACCCGTATTACAAAAAAAAATATAGGGGATACGCACTTCAATAAACCGTAAACCAGTGTCTGGGTTTATTCTTCTGTCAAAATGCAGTTTTTGCTCCTTGAAACTGATTTTGGCACACTCCCTCCCCCACGCATTACCCAACTTTTCTGTGCAAAGTAAAACCTGATTTTACCCCTTCATAAGTTTGGCCTAATTATAAAATTGGGATAAAAAGTCAAACTTTAGAATAAAGAATGAGGCATTGAGGACTGGGCAACCCTCCGCAAATACAGAACAATTTCTGTTTGTTTTCAGTTAAAATGTTATTCCTTACTTTCAGTTGGAAAGCTTGTTTTTACTTAGTTTCTGATCGTTTTTTAAGTAATACTAAAAAGTAAACCTTCCCTTCATGAAAAATTCCACCCACTCCCCCCACAGAAAATGCCTGAAAGTAAAGTTCTTCCTGCGAAGAATTCCATCCTCACTGAAAATCCCCCAGGAAATTTTCTCGAGGGCAATTCCGCATGAAAAATTCTCCTTAGCATAACAACTTGAAAGACTTAATTTCTGATCGTTTTTCAAATTAAGTTGGAAATTCCCCTTCCCGGCAATAATTTTTCAAAGAAATTCCGCCACTCCCAATGGATAGTTGCACCCGAGAAATATTCCCCCTTGGAGAATTTTTCCTGCGGAAAATTCCCCCATTGCGAATTTCTCCCACAGGAAAACCCTCCAAACAATTCTAACCCCGCTAAAAATTTCCCCAAGAACATCTTTACACGTAACATTTAGTCGGCAAAAATAGTGACAAATAAAAAACAAAAATCGTAAAGGAATTCTTGCCAATTCCCCCACTTTTTCCAGGAAATTTTTTCTGGAAAACACAAGTACCAATATTTTTGGCACAAAAATATTGGCACAAGTACCAATATTTTTTCCAGTCTTCACAAAAAAATTATATGGTACAGTTCTGGCACTTACGCAGGGGGGGGGGGCCTTCGGGTATGCCCCCCCCCCCCGAAATTTTGTGAAATGTTTAATTTCCCCATGGTTTCTTGGGATTTCTGGCAAAAGTAGGACGTCTATTAAGAATCTAGATACATGTGTGAAGCCTTTTTAGGGACTTTACAGCATGTAATTATCCGGTCAAGTAACTGCCCAATTATTAACCCGTTTTCTGCCAAACATTTTACCCTCTTTGTAGTAATTAGCGATTGTACTGTTTATTTTGTTTTGTTTTTTTTTTGTTTTTCGTAAAGAGAGTTTGATTTCCACAACAAAGTAGAATTATCCTTGATATTAGGGCGTTTATCCCCCCCCCCTTTCAGGATAAAGTACAGCTTTTAATGGATCAATTTTGGAAACTATAATTTTTTATTGAAATCAACGTTTTCACAATAAAAAAACTACCCCCCCCAGCACCCATATTGCACTGTTAACCCTAAAATTTCCTTTCAGTAGGATATAATAGATTAATCTCTGGTTCTAAATCGCTATGAACATAACCTGAGCCTAAAACGTACTTTTGAGGCTTCAGTCTTCTTCCCCCCATCCGCTACAATACTACAGATTAAAGTTAATCTGTATTTTCCGATATACGTGCTTTTTGCATTTATTTAGTTACTAAAAAAAAGGGGCTACTTTGTATCTGCTGTTTCGAAGGTTTAGCCCCCCCCCCACCCAAATAAAAATGTCTGCGTACGTGCCTGGTATAGTTTTTCCTCTATTATGCATAGTCCCAAAAGTACTTCTTTTAGTTGATAATAAAGCACTGAATCGGCTAAAAAGCAGTTTGATATTAGGTTGGCTAATATCAAACTTTATCTGATAGAAATTTTTGAGATTGTCATTTGTTGGCATAGAAACTTCAAAAAGAGCTTGTTCGACTGGAAATTCAAAGGGCTAGTGCTCTTCTCAATAGTTGGATGTTGTTTGACGGCAACAAACACCCCTCCCATGTCCACCATTTCTTCGGGATTTTCTCGTGGAAGGGACTTCCCATAAAGGGATTTTTTTCACTGAGGGGAGAGGGGATTTCCAGCATGATTTGAAAAATGATCAGAAATTACTTGATGAATTTTTTTTTACGAAAGTAAGTAGAAATTTCCGGGGTATTTTCAGCGAGTAGGGAATTGTCTGGGGGATTTATATAAGGGACATTTTCCAGGGAAATTCTTTTAAGGAGGTGAAGGTTAGTTCCCAGTATAATTTGAAAAACTATGAGTAATTCAATAACTTAAAACGCGGAGCTTGTCGGCATTTCATAAATTAGAATTTCATCTTATATTAAAGTACTGGCTTTCCTTTCCCTTGTCTAACTATTAATTGTAATTAAAAAAGAAGAAGAAAAGAACATGAAGAAGCAGCTTATCAGACCTTTGTCTAACTATTAAATGTTATTAAAATTGCACAGCTGAATTTCATACTAACTTTGTCAAGAAATAGTCCCTTTCCAATGTTAGTATGTTGCGCTTAGAAACACTCTTCTTTAAAGAGGTGCAGGAAAGCACGCTTAGAGTGGAGGAATCGGGATGAAGCTTGGTGGATAGAATAAGCAAATGTCGTAGATACGTGATTGCCGTAACCTTACTGGATTCGCCCTCTTTGGGGGACTTGGGGGGAGGGGTTCAGTGCTTCGGCGAGTTTCGTGCTTCTGGACGTGCTAAGACGATGAAAATTGATAGGCGTGTCAGGGAGCTGCACAAATTGACTTGATAAAGTCGTTTCCCAGATTCGACCATCTGGGGGCTACCGTTCCCTGTGTGGGTAGAATTTTGGATTGTGTGTTGATTTTATAATCTACAACCATTACAGCAAATTTCTGATGTCTATCACAAATAGTTTGAAAGCAAAATCAGTTCCCCAAATCCATCCAAAGTTCCCCACAGGGAACGGAAATAGTAACCATTTATTTACTTTAGATGGCGCCTGGAACACACTCTAAAATTGTCATTTCAAATTGGCACAATGAGTCAATTTCCAAGGTATTTTTTTTTATTGAATTATAGGCTTATGATCTGTTGAGCAAGTCAGGGCACTCTAGAGGAAGAAGGAGTGGAGGTAGGTACTTTAAAATACCTTCCCCAGATATACTTTAGCCTGTAGACCCATCCCTGAAATTTCATTTTCCTAACCTAAACCAATTCCAAGATAGGTTAAACTGTTTTCTCTTAAGGACAGTATAGAAAAAGTAATACAAATAGCTTTTGACTTCTTGCTATCTTGTAAAGGGGTTAGGTTAGGAAAATGAATCTTTTGGGGATGGGTCTACAGGCTGAAGTATGTCCTAGGAAGGTACTTTAAAGTACCCACTTTCACTCCTCCCTCTAGGGAGCCCTGAACTTTGCCTAAATGACAAGTCTATACCTACTGAAGTTTGGACAAAACAACATTTTACCTTAATTTTCAGTTACCAGTTGCTTTTTCTCTGCCTTTAGTTCTGAAAATGCAATTCCTGTTATTTGAGTAGAATTCTGAGCCATGTCAATGTTTTTTTTTTTTTAATTTAGGAAATGTATTTACATATCTTTAAAACCTTATAAATTGGGATTGAGCAAAGTTGTGAAGCTGAAAACAATTTTGTTATACTTCATTCAAGCAGAAGATCTATTTCACAAGGTTTCACTTTTATAACACACATACTTTGAAGGTTATCAAAGGTCAGGGTCATCTAGAGGGAGAAGGAGTGGAGTTAGGTACTTCAAAATACCTTCCTTACTTAGCCTGTATATACCTTAGTGTATAATACCTGTGTAATACCTTCCTTAGCTTACTTAGCCTGTAGACCCATTCCTGAAAGTTTCATTTTCTTAATCTAACCCCTTTCTGAGATAGCAAGAAGTCAATCAACTAGAATTTTACCCACTGTTGGTATAATTTGTCACAATCAACATAATTCAATGTAGGTATTATAGAATTGAGAAGAAAATCAAACTAGATCAAAAATATTATTTGTATGCTGGTTGTCAAAAGGCATATCAGCAATATCTCAGGAAAGATATGGAGTATTAAGTTGAATCTTTTAGGACATGTTGAATATTTTGAGGCATGTTAAGGGAGATAATGGATTAACCAATAGACACTATGTGCATATTGCTGCAACTATTACTGCCATGGCACTATTACTGGTGTCACTACTACTACTACTGCCAAGGGTAAGGGTTTTAAGATGAAAGTTTCAGGGAATATTGAAGAGGATGTTGAACTAACCAAAACGCATTATGTTTATGGAGGTTATCAAAAGGGTGGATAAGCAACATTCTGGAACAGCTTGGAGTATTAAGTTGAAACTTTCAGGGGATATTGAGTTTGTTACTGAACTAACCAACTGGCACAATGTGTATGCTTCTACAACTGCTACCTGCTGCTGCTTCTACTAAGCATTGGAGTATTATGGTTAAAGAAGTAGTAATGTTGCAGCTACTAGTACTACTATTTTAAAGCTAAGGGTAATTAGATGAAACCATGTAAATGGCATAGATACTATATTTCAGGCCACTATGTAAATGCTGGCTGTCAAAAAAATGTATCAGCAATATCTGAGGAACAACTGATTGTATCAAGCTGAAAGTTTTGGGGACACAACTATTACTACTACTGCTACTATTGAACCAAATCAAATGATTTAGATGCATCCGAGTTCTCAAAATGGCATACATACAGTGGTTCAGGATCAGAATTGGGTATTATTTTATTCATGGGAAGCTGAGGGGGGGATGTAATATTAAACCAAAAGGCACTATGTTTATCTAGATTGTCAAAAGGGCATATGTGCAATATCCTAAGAAGAACCACGGATGTTATCTTGGAATTGTCAAAGCATGTTATTGGGGATTTTGAACCAAATCAAAAGAAAGTTTATCCATCCAAGTTTGTCTTAAGGGTGTATATACAATATCTTTGGTATGACTAAAGGTGTTAAGCTGAAACTTTCAGGGTGTGTTGAAGGGGATGATTAATTAAATATGTATCTTAAAACGGTGCGTCTGCATTGTCTCTGGGATCACTAAGGACATTAAAGTGAATCTTTCAGGGAATGTTGGGGCAGATACTGAACTAAATCAATATATACTAAATACATGCAGGTTGCCAAAGAGGCATATAAGTAACAGCTCAGAAAGGAAATGGGGTAGCCTATTAATTAAACCTTTCAGGTTTGATATAGCTACTACTGCTACTTCTTCTACAAACTACTAACACTTATGCCACAACTACTACTGCTATTGCGATTTTTTATGACTGTAACTGTGACTCTGACTGCTTTTATTTGTGACTGCATGTGACTACAAACGCTTGCTATTATGACTGACTGCTTTGAACTGCAATTTTGACTAAATTCTACTGTGACTGCAGCAACTAATTGCATGTGCAGTTAATCTCAACTGTGACTGCAACTACTTAAGGCTGTGGCTGTGAATACTTGACACAGTGACTGTGACTACTTCTAACTGCATTCAAGGTTGTAAAATTTGGTTAGAATTCTATTGACCCTATAGAACCCCAAAGATTATGCAGATTTCCAGCCCATATATTTTCTGTATTTTTTCCCTTACCAATCAATGCAAAGCATTATAATTCAACTATTATAAAGAATTGTCTCAAAATTAAGAATCAACCAGAACACAAATAGTAAGTCAATATCTGGATTCTTATTGAGATTAATTTTTAAAAAAAGATACATTTTAACTGAAAGTAAGGAGAAACAATAAAATCCAAAATGAACTGAAATTATTGTGTATGTGAAGGAGCTGTCACCCCCCTCAATACCTTGCTCTTTATGCTAAAGCCTTTAGCACTTTTAAAAGCTTTCTGACTAGGCTATTTATTGTAGTTTCTGTTCTTTTTGTGTTTCATTTATTTACTGATATTGATTTGTGGTAGTTTAAAGCTTGAAAAATTATTTAACCTTATTTCTACCCATTTTTGGTTTAATTTGCCAAAGAAATTAAATTTACTATTTCATTTTCCTCATAAAGTTTCTTTTTTAGATAAAGTTCTTTTGAAGTTGATTTCAGTCCCTTTTTAATTGACATAGTCTTCATTGGAAAAGAAAAAAAACATTTTAAATCTTTTGTAATCTTAATTTTTTTTAAATTTAAATCTAAATCTTTTGTAACTAAAAGATTTTTGCAAATTTCAAGTAATGAACAATGCAGCACAATAGTAACCGAAACTCTGAAAACAGAATTTTGGTATCAAAAGACATAATAAAATAATTAGCTAAATTTGCTGATTCCAAATTTCAAAAAGCTCATTCAGTTTAGTGTTAACCATCAAAAGCTAAAAGCCTGAGAAGATTTGTCTGTCGTTCAAAAAAGGTGAGAAACACCCCCTATAAGTCAAGGAATATTTATGAAAATCACACCATCAGATTAACCATATCCAAAAAGCCTATATTAGAAGTTTCAAGTTCTTGTCTGCAAACATGTGGATTTTTTATTTTTATTTTTTGCAAGAAGAAATATCATGGATGTCTGTTTGTTTGATTTCCTCAGGGGTAATCATATCAAACCAATAGTCCTAGAACACTGAGAAAGGACTACTTATACCATTTCATCAATAGCAAAAAAGTCAGCTCCCCCCTGAAAGGTCTTTTAACCTTATTTCTTTTTAAATTATTTCCTTCAAATTATTATTTCTTTTTAATTATTATTTCTTTTTCCAAATTTTTAAAAATGTCTTTTAAATCAAAAAAAATAAGTGGCCAAAAAAATCTAATCTAATCATTAGAATTGTGTGTTTAAAACCTAAAGTCCAAGAAAAGCAGACACAGACAAAATTAAAGAAAAACATCTTTTCAAAGATTAAGACAGTTCTGTTTACAATTTTGTATGTCACAAAATAAAAAAAATATATAGAAGAACTATAACTTTCACAGGTTCTAAAGGACTTAAAAAATGAAGCTGAAAGAAAAGCCATTGTCATACTCAAAAGGGGCATAAAAATGGCATCAAGTGGTATGTTCACTTTATTTGTAGGTCAATTATATGAACTGCTCTATTTACCTAAATTTTAATTAAACTTTCTCACTGATTCTTCAGCACTGAGAAACTACTTAGTAACATTATTGTATATGACTTTTTCTGAACTAGCCTATATGCTATTATCAAACAGTTCGTGGTAACGAACTGTAGTAAGGAGCGATCCGGCTCAATAGTAACCAAAACTCTAAAAAATTGAATTTTGATATAAATAGCTACATCAAAAGAATCGCATTTTAATGCTGATTTTAAATATATAAGTTTCATCAAGTTTAGTCTTAGCCATCAAAAGTTACGAGCCTGAGAAAATTTGCCTTATTTAGGAAAATAGGGGGAAACACCCCCTAAAAGTCGTAGGATCTTAACGAAAATGACACCATCAGATTCAGCGTATCAGAGAACCCTATTGTAGAAGTTTCAAGCTCCTATCTACAAAAATGTGGAATTTTGCATTTTTTGCCAGAAGACAAATCACGGGTGCGTGTTTATTTGTGTTTTTTTTTTTTTTTTTTCCAGGGGTCATCGTATCGACCAAGTGGTCCTAGAATGTCGCAAGAGGGCTCATTCTAACGGAAATGAAAAGTTCTAGTGCCCTTTTTAAGTGACCAAAAAAATTGGAGGGCATCTAGGCCCCCTCCCATGCTCATTTTTTTCCCAAAGTCAACGGATCAAAATTTTGAGATAGCCATTTTGTTGAGCATAGTCGAAAATCTTAATAACTATGTTTTTGGGGATGACTTACTCCCCCACAGTCCCTGGGGGAGGGGTTGCAAGTTACAAACTTCAACCAGTGTTTACATATAATAATGGTTATTGGGAAGTGTACAAACGTTTTCAGGGGGATTTTTTTGGTTTTGGGGGTAGGGTTGAGGGAGGGGGCTATGTGGGAGGATCTTTCCTTGGAGAAATATGCCATGGGGGAAAAAATTCAATGAAAAGGGCGCAGGATTTTCTAGCATTACTATAAAAAAAAACAATGAAAAAATAAACATGAAAACGTTTTTTCAAATGAAAGTAAGGAATAGCATTGAAATTTAAAACAAACAGAGATTATTACGCATATGAAGGGTTCTAAAAATACTTTAGCATAAAGAGCAAGGTATTTAGGAGGAGATAAATACCTCGCTCTTTATGCTAAAATATTTTTAGTGATTTCAACTATTTATTCTACGGCCTATTTGATTCAGGGGTCATTCTTAAAGAATTGGAACAAAACTTACGATTTAGTGTAAAGAGCGAGGTATTAACGAGGGTACAAACCCCCTCGTACACATAATAAAAATATAAGAATATAAAAGTTTGTTACGTAAGTTAATTCTTAAGTTACGTATATTTTTTACTAATAAAAACGTTCGTTGAATATTAAAAGTTCTAGTAGCCTTTTTAAGTAACCGAAAAATTGGAGGGCAGCTAGGCCTCCTTCCCCATCCCTTATTTCTCAAAATCGTCTGATCAAAACTAAGAGAAAGCCATTTAGCCAAAAAAAAATTAATATACTAATTTCATTTCAATAATTTATGTGCGGAGAGCCAAAATCAAACATGCATTAATTCAAAAACGTTCAGAAATTAAATAAAAAAAAACTAGTTTTTTTTACTGAAAGTAAGGAGCGACATTAAAACTTAAAACGAACAGAAATTACTCCGTATATGAAATGGGTTGTCCCCTCCGCAATCCCACGCTCTTTACGCTAAAGTTTTTAGTTGTTTTAAAAAGTAGAATTGTGGCAAAGAATCAAACGTAATTGCTTCTTAAGCTGAAAACAATTTTGGGTAAAATTCTAGTCCATTGACTTCTTGCTATCTTGGAAAGTTTTTGGGCTAGTGAATTGAAACTTTCAGGGATGTGTCTACAGGCTAAAGTATATCCCGGGAAGTTATTTTTAGGTCCCTAACTATACCCCTTCCCCCTCTTCTATATAACGCAGCTTTTTGTGCATTTTGGTCAAATTTGATCCTATAGGCCTATTACTATTAAAAGTGTAAATCCTTGCTTACCTTAGAAAAATTCAACTTTTCACTGTTTTTTATGCTACTATGTTCCTTTTTCAATTCATCACTGATCAAAAAGCTATCCTTTAGCATTCAACACACAGAAAGATGAGAAAAATAGCGAAGCAAGTAGAATCTCATCAAATTGAGTGAAGTATCTTGGTAGTAAATAATCCAGATACCTAGAACTAAATCAATGAAAAATCTGTGTAATATTCTATTTTAAAATATTTTAACAGATTTTCAAATCTTATAGATGCTGAAGGACATGAATACAGAAAGCTTCTACTCTAACCAATAATACACATTGCCAGAGGGATCCAAATTTATACCCGTATTGCAACCCGTATTACAAAAAAATATAGGGGATACGCACTTCAATAAACCGTAAACGAGTGTCTGGGTTTATTCTTCTGTCAAAATGCAGTTTTTGCTGCTTGAAACTGATTTTGGCACACTCCCTCCCCCACGCATTACCCAACTTTTCTATGCAAAGTAAAACCTGATTTTACCCCTTCATAAGTTTGGCCTAATTATAAAGTTGGGATAAAAAGTCAAACTTTAGCATAAAGAATGAGGCATTGAGGACTGGGCAACCCTCCGCAAATACAGAACAATTTCTGTTTGTTTTCAGTTAAAATGTTATTCCTTACTTTCAGTTGGAAAGCTTGTTTTTACTTAGTTTCTGATCGTTTTTTAAGTAATACTAAAAAGTAAACCTTTCCTTCATGAAAAATTCCACCCACTCCCCCCACAGAAAATGCCTGAAAGTAAAGTTCTTCCTGCGAAGAATTCCATCCTCGCTGAAAATCCCCCAGGGAATTTTCTCAAGGGCAATTCCGCATGAAAAATTCTCCTTAGCATAACAACTTGGAAGACTTAATTTCTGATCGTTTTTCAAATTAAGTTGGAAATTCCCCTTCCCGGCAATAATTTTTCACAGAAATTCCGCCACTCCCAATAGATAGTTGCACCCGAGAAATATTCCCCCTTGGAGAATTTTTCCTGCGGAAAATTCCCCCATTGCGAATTTCTCCCACAGGAAAACCCTCGTAAAAATCGTAAAGGAATTTTTGCCAATTCCCCCACTTTTTCCAGGAAATTTTTTCTTGAAAGCACAAGTACCAATATTTTTTCCAGTCTTCACACAAAAATTATATGGTACAGTTCTGGCACTTACGCAGGGGGGGGCCTTCGGGTCCCCCCCCCCCCCCGAAATTTTGTGAAATGTTTAATTTCCCCATGGTTTCTTGGGATTTCTGGCAAAAGTAGGACGTCTATTAAGAATCTAGATACATGTGTGAAGCCTTTTTTGGGACTTTACAGCATGTAATTATCCGGTCAAGTAACTGCCCAATTATTAACCCGTTTTCTGCCTAACATTTTACCCTCTTTGTAGTAATTAGCGATTGTACTGTTTTTTTTTTTTTTTTTTTTTTTTTTTTTTCGTAAAGAGAGTTTGATTTCCACAACAAAGTAGAATTATCCTTGATATTAGGGCGTTTATCCCCCCCCCCTTTCAGGATAAAGTACAGCTTTTAATGGATCAATTTTGGAAACTATCATTTTTTATTGAAATCAACGTTTTCACAATAAAAGAACTACCCCCCCCCCAGCACCCATATTGCACTGTTAACCCTAAAATTTCCTTTCAGTAGGATATAATAGATTAACCTCTGGTTCTAAATCGCTATGAATATAACCTGAGCCTAAAACGTACTTTTGAGGCTTCAGTCTTCTTCCCCCCATCCGCTACAATACTACAGATTAAAGTTAATCTGTATTTTCCGATATACGTGCTTTTTGCATTTATTTAGTTACTAAATAAAAAGGGGCTACTTTGTATCTGCTGTTTCGAAGGTTTTGCCCCCCCCCACCCAAATAAAAATGTCTGCGTACGTGCCTGGTATAGTTTCTCCCCTATTATGCATAGTCCCAAAAGTACTTCTTTTAGTTGATAATAAAGCACTGAATCGGCTAAAAAGCAGTTTGATATTAGGTTGGCTAATATCAAACTTTATCTGATAGAAATTTTTGAGATTGTCATTTGTTGGCATAGAAACTTCAAAAAGAGCTTGTTCGACTGGAAATTCAAAGGGCTAGTGCTCTTTTCAATAGTTGGATGTGGTTTGAGGGCAACAAACACCCCTCCCATGTCCACCATTTCTTTGGGATTTTCTCGTGGAAGGGACTTCCCATAAAGGGATTTTTTTCACTGAGGGGAGAGGGGATTTCCAGCATGATTTGAAAAATGATCAGAAATTACTCGATGAATTTTTTTTACGAAAGTAAGTAGAAATTTCCGGGGTATTTTCAGCGAGTAGGGAATTGTCTGGGGGATTTATATAAGGGACATTTTCCAGGGAAATTCTTTTAAGGAGGTGAAGGTTAGTTCCCAGTATAATTTGAAAAACTATGAGTAATTCAATAACTTAAAACGCGGAGCTTGTCGGCATTTCATAAATTAGAATTTCATCTTATATTAAAGTACTGGCTTTCCTTTCCCTTGTCTAACTATTAATTGTGATTAAAAAAGAAGAAGAAAAGAACATGAAGAAGCAGCTTATCAGACCTTTGTCTAACTATTAAATGTTATTAAAATTGCACAGCTGAATTTCATACTGACTTTGTCAAGAAATAGTCCCCTTCCAATGTTAGTATGTTGCGCTTAGAAACACTCTTCTTTAAAGAGGTGCAGGAAAGCCGTCATAAAGATGGATAAGTTCTTGTGACGATAATGCGGAAATTTTGAAAAAATATTTATTTATGGTTGACAATTTCTATTAGTCTAAGTCTAAGTCTGGGACTATAAATGGTCTGCGGCTACGTTCTAAACGTTTTTTTGCTAAAGTGTTAAGAAAACATAAGGTTAATCTTATTGAGAAAAACGCTCATAAAATTGCAGAGAACCCTTCGAAGCTCTGGAAAAAATTTGAACGCCCTTGTGAACACATTAGTGCAAATAATATTCCTGAGCCGGAGTGGATAAATTATTATAAGCATGAGTTTTCTTCTCCCGATCCTGCTCTTGAGTCAAAATTTGAAAAAGAATTACGTGCTTGTCTGAAGAAACACGAACCTTTGACATTTATAATTAAGCCAAGTGATGTATCGTTTTATTGTCAAACACTAAAGAAAAGAAATTCCGCGGGAGTTGCTGGAATTACTGCCAGACATTTTGATTATGCAAGTGCTCTTCTTTTTAATCATTTATCTCTACTTTTTCAAATGTCTATTGAAAACGGAGTTGTTCCTTATCAATTTACAGTTGGTCAAATAACCCCTATCCCGAAAAAAGGCAAAAAGGATTTTACTTCGTGTGATTCGTTCCGACCTATAACAGTTTCTTGTTCTATTTTTAAATTGTTTGAGTCAGTTATTTTCGATGAAATTGTTTCTAAATGGTATGTCCCACCCCACCAGTTTGGTTACCAAAAAGGTATTGGCCGGGAGCATGCCCTTTTTGCTTTAATGAATGTTCTTGCTCATGCAAAAAGAAGTAGATCCCATATTATCATTTGTGCTTTAGATGTTGCTCGTGCTTTCGACTCTTGCATTTTATGCTTTCGACTCTTGCAAATTTATAATAGCCTAGTTGTACCCCATCTCCTTTCTCTTTGTCCGGTTTGGCAGTTTTTTAGTGAACCTCAGAAACTATCTGTTCGTAGAGTATATTTTCGTTATGCTAAATTCCTTCTCAGTTACCCTCCTTGGACTAGAAATAGTTACTTAGTGAACAAATTCCGCCTAGTTTCTCCTACATCTATTATTGATAAAAGACTTAATGATTTTCTTTCTTCTATGTCGATAGTGTCTCACCCATGGTCAGCATTACTTATTTAATTGTTTGATTGTGTTGATTTGTATTTATTCGTACCTTTTTTTCTCTTATTACTCCATCTTAAGGGCGTTCTGCCCTCTTTTTGTAGATGGGTTATAAATAAATTGATTGATTGATTGATTGATTGATTCATCACCAATGAAAGTGTAACTGCAATGCTAAACCTTCGAAAAATTGCCCACAATGCGAAAAATCAAACGTTTGAAATAGGAATTACTATGCAGAAAAAATGTTTAGTGATGTTTATTTGTTTTATTTTTGCAGGTATATACTACTTTAGTATTTAGGCTAAATAGAATAGATTGTATTTCAAGATTTATAGCTCAAGCTATACACATGTACATCATACCAACTGACTTTTTTGTTCAGAGCCCCGCCCTAGACTTTACATACTTGTCGTCCTGTAAGGGATGGGTGAGGATAAAATACTTTTTCTGCAAAGGGATGGCTTAACATTGAGAAACTGCAGTTTCTCATTACTGAATGGTGAAAATACAGTTTGAGAAAACGTTACTTATAGCAATGAAGTGGTAAATTTAAGAGAAGTATCCTTCCCTCTCGTTCTACAGTATCCTCATGTGACAATTAGTGTCCTAAATTCTGCAAAAGAACCTCGAATTGTTCTGGGTACCCAGCTAACTGACCGTATTTCAAACAGTAGGTTGTACGAAAAGTGTGGTTCAATCCCGCTTTCTGGGGCTATAATGAAAGAAAGGTTGAGATGGCTAGGCCACGTTCTACGGATGAAGGATGACAGATTACCGAAGATTGTCCTTTTTGGCCAACCGTCTGGGGCTACACGGAAAGCAGGTCGTCCTTGTCTGGGTTGGGAGGATGTCATAAATAAAGATTTAAAGGAAATGGGAACTTCCTGGGAGGGTGTAAAGAGGGAGGCTTTAAAAAGATTAGGTTGGAGGACGAGCGTGCGTAGCTGTATTGGCCTCAGGCGGCTTGGTGCTGCAGTGAGTTATTAGTAGTAGTAGTAGTAGTATAGGAAATAAAGTAGGTCATAACTACGATCATAACTATGGTCTGATGTTTGGGAAGATGATTTTTTTCACCTGATACATGGATGTCAGGAGTGGAGTTATTTGGGAGAGTTTTTTTAAGAGGGTAGAATTTGGAGAGAATTGGTAGGTAAAAGTAATGGGGACAAAGAATTTAAAGGAATTTAGGGAACTGGAAAAGTTCTAGCCTAGGAAGATAGCTACAGCACATCAGGATATTTTTTTAGTCCTAGTAGCTGCAGGAGTCTAGCTGCCTAGCAGATATATATATATATATATATATATATATATATATATATATATATATATATATATATATATATATATATATATATATATGTTTTTGACTACGTAAAACTTGCGAATATACGACATTCTTCGCTGTCCCATTGTCTGTTCATATAAATAGATTGTCAGGTTTACCGACTCTTGAACATACAACATATAATTGTCCATGGGAAAAACAATCCGTATTCAGATCTATACCTCATTATTCTAATCGTCAATTATATTCCCTGAGTCACGGTCGTCATTTGTGTCCTGGTGTCCCGGTCTGTAGTGTCATCTTATAATGACGTTATTATTGCCCTCGAGCTTTGTTGATGGTGATTACTAATCGAACATTCCCTGTGTCCCGGTCGTCATTTATATATCCCCCCTGTGCCCCGGCGTCCCCGTTGTAGTTGTGTCCCTGTGTCCTGGTCGTCATTTATATTCCCTGTGTCCCGGTGTCCCAGTCTGTAATTTCTCTTTGAGCGTCCCGGTCGTCATTTATATTCCCTGTGTCCCGGTCGTCATTTGTGTCCCGGTGTCCCGGTCTGTAATTTCGTCAGTCGACAAACAACTTCATGACGACATACAGCTCAATCCTTATAATAACGTCAGTCAACAAACATGACGTCAGTCGACACACAAACATGAAGTCAGTCAATAGACACACAAACAAACAACTTATTTATATATATATATATATATATATATATATATATATATATATATATATATATATATATATATATATATATATATATATACTAGCTGTTGGGGTGGCACTTCGCGCCACCCCAACACCTAGTTGGTGGGGGCGCTTCGCGCCCCCCCCAAGCCCCCCCGCGCGCGTAAGTCGTTACGCGCCATAACAGTTACGCGCCATTGTAGTTGTTTCCCTATGTCCCACCTGTGAAAATAGATATATATATATATATATATATATATATATATATATATATATGGTTTTAACTACGTAAAACTTGCGAATATACAACATTCTTTGCTGTCCCATTGTCTTTGCATATAAATAGATTGTCAGGTTTACCGACTCTTGAACGTGCAACATATAATGGTCCATTGGAAAACAATCTGTATTCAGATCTATACCTCATGATTCTAATGATTGCCCTTGAGCTTTGTTGATGGTGATTGCTAATCGACCATTCCCTGTCCCGGTGTCCCGGTCGTCATTTATATCCCCCTGTTTCCCCCGGTGTCCCCGTTGTAGTTGTGTCCCTGTGTCCCGGTCGTCATTTATATTCCTTGTGTCCCGGTCGTCATTTGTATCCCGGTGTCCCGGTCTGTATATACATTCGTTTTTTAGTTTTGTTTTTCTCCTTTATTTTTTTCCTTTTTTTTCTTTTTTAGTTTATTTAGATTTTTAGATTTTTTAGTTTTTGTATTAGTTTTTAGTTTTTTTTTTCTTTTTAGTGTTTTTGTAGTTTTTACCTTCTTTTTAGTTTTGTTAGTTTTTTTTTTACTTATGTCCTGGTCGTCATTTATACTCCCTGTGTCCCGGTGGTTTTTTCTTTTTAGTTTTTTATTGGTTTTTACCTTTATTTTAGCTTATTTTTCAGTTTTTTCCTTTTTTTTAGTTTTTTTTTATTTTTTATTTTTTTTAGTTTTTTACCTTTTTTTAGTTTTTTTTAGTTTTTTTAGTTTTTTAGCTTTTTTACTTTTTTTTATTAGTTTTTAGTTTTTTTTGTAATTTTTGTCTTTTTTTTAGTTTTTCAGTTTTTTTTTAGTTTTTTATTGGTTTTTACCTTTATTTTAGCTTATTTTTCAGTTTTTTCCTTTTTTTTTTTAGTTTTTTTTAGTTTTTACTTTTTAGTTTTTTACCTTTTTTTTAGTTTTTTTAGTTTTTTTAGTTTTTTAGCTTTTTTATTTTTTTATTAGTTTTTAGTTTTTTTTTTGTAGTTTTTGCCTTTTTTTAGTTTTTTTAGTTTTTTAGTTTTTTTATTAGTTTTTAGTTTTTTTTGTAGTTTTTGCCTTTTTTTTAGTTTTTTTAGTTTTTTAGCTTTTTTATTTTTTTATTAGTTTTTAGTTTTTTTGGTAGTTTTTGCCTTTTTTTAGTTTTTTCAGTTTTGACGTCACCTGATCCAGTTTTTTCAGGTGACGTCACCTGATCCAGAGATCCACACACAGACAACTTATTTATATATATATATATATATATATATATATATATATATATATATATATATATATATATATATATATACCCCTTTTCTTCTATTTGTAAGAGCGTGCAGGAATAAATAATTGTTATTATCATTATTTTTTATTTTTGTAACTATTGTTTAGATTTTTTCTTATGATTTTTTTTCTGTTTTTAGGGATGACCCAGGTGATATCAGAGATTCGTTTATTATCAGAATGTCAAGTTCCTCAAGTTCTGATGAAAGTTCCTCAAGTTCGGATGAAGATGAAGAAGGTAACCATTTATAGGTTAAAATAGACTCCAAAACCCGTTTTTATGGCACTTGGAATTAACCAAGTTAATTCGGAAAAAAATAGAAAAAATGTAGGATTTTTAACTTACGAACGGTTGATCAGATCTTAATGAAATTTGATGTTTGGAAGGATGTCGTGTCTCAGAGCTGATTTTAAGTCCTGACCGGATTTAGTGACATTGGTAGAGGGGGGCTGGAGGGGGAAAATCTTGGTAAGCACTTAGAGTGGAGGGATCGGGATGAAACTTGGTGGGAAAAATAAGCACAAGTCCTAGATACATGATTGACATAACCGGAACAGATCCGCTCTCTTTGGGGTAGTCGGGGGGGGGGGTTAATTCTGAAGAATTAGAGAAAATTTGGCATTTTTAACTTACGAACGAGTGATCGGATCTCAATGAAATTGGATATTTAGATCCCGACTGGACCTGGTGACATTGGGGGGAGTTTGGGGGGAAACCTAAAATCATGGAAAACACTTAGATTGGAGGAATCGGGTTGAAACTTGGTGGGAAAAATAAGCAGAAGTCTTAGATATGTGATTGACATAATTGGAACGGATACGCTCTATTGGGGGGGGGGGTAATTCTGAAAAATTAGAAAAAATGAGGTATTTTTAAAATACGAAGGAGCGATTCGGCACTCTTAACTTAGATCACTTATTTTAAATCTCAACCGGATCTAGGGTCATTGGGGGGGGGGGGGGGCAGTTGGGGTTGACCAAAAATCTTGGAAAATACTTAAAGCGGAGAGATCAGGATGGAACTGGATGAAAATAATAAAAACCTGTTTAAGATACGGGACTGACATAACCGGACCAGATCTGCTCTCTTTGGTGGAGTTGGGGGGGGGGGGGTAATTCGGGGGGTAATGTTGTCAAGAGTTATGAATCATCACAGCTGAATGATCCCTAGCTCCGTGAAAAAGAGTGTTAATTGTAGCCGTACTTGCAGTACAAACCAAAGATCTTTATTTTTCTTTTTGATATTTATTCTTGTTCTTGTCCAAACGTGGCTATTAAATATTAAGTCTCTTAAAAAATCTTTTGGATTTGTGTAATTTTATTTTTTATTCTGGGTCCTATTAATCAAGTAACTAAACTTCTTTTCTTACTTTTATGAGTCTCAATGAGTTAAAAACACCCCGAATGCTAATTGCGGTCCTTCCTTGAGGAAATATCAAGAAAGTTCGTTGAAGACGCCTTGTTTTCTTACCGGCGAAATATTCACGTCGTTTTAGTTTTATCTTTTCTTTCTACTGGCCTTAGTCCCGGTAAACGGGCCAGGGAAGGCTAGTTGTCTTTTGATCACTTTTGAGTTTTAAATGGTCCAGAAAAACTTCTAATTTAATGTTGTATGTGCCGCCCCTGAAGTTAATACGACCACCTCTTCAATGAACATTATATTGGCAAATTCTTAAACATACATATTGGTAAACTCTAATAAATATTAGATTGGCAACTATTATAACTTATACCCATGCCCGGAGAGCTGTGGGAGGGAGGGGGTTTGTCATCTTCCGAAATGTAATTACTGGACATTTCAACTACTCCGAACAAAATGGCTATCTTAAATTTTGATTGGATTTGTTTGGGGAAATGATTGTTGTGGGGGTGGGTTGGTTGGCCTCTAATAACGTTTGACTCTTAAAAAGGACACAAGAACTTTTGATTTCCAACCAAATGAGCCCCTTTTGAAGTCACAAAGATAACGCCTTCTTTTTGAAGTGCCCTGGTCTAAAAAATAATAATACTAATAAATAATACACAATGCCCATACCGCTCTTTACTTAGACAGCTGTATTTTGCTGCATATGATTTGATGCCTGCTGCTATCAAAAATCGCACAAATCTATGTGAAACTGTTTTTCATTAAAAACTGATTTCCAGAATCTATTCTAATTTGTTCAGATATATATATATATATATATATATATATATATATATATATATATATATATATATATATATATATATATATATATATATATATATATATATATATATATGGTTTTGTAAATTTCCACTTCAGCTACTGAAACAACTTGATTAGATTTTAACTATCGTTGGAGAAGGGCTGGAAGACTATGAGTTGAAACTTGAGTGTTTGGGGAGAGTTCGAAGGGGATGCCTTGTGATGACTTCTGACAACTTATGATTTTTTCAAGCTCTCATTGAAAATATGTTTACTAATACTTAGAAATAATGCATATATTCTTGGAATATCTTCAAATGCTAAACGAGAATTTGATTTTGGAATTTTGCTCAATTTTGAACCGCATAGAAGTTCTAGGTGTGTGAGTTTGAGGTCATAAGGTTTTCGCCTAAATTTTTTGCAATCAAGGCATCAAAATAAGGTTTTATTGACAGAGAAGGGGAAATTTAGACTATATCAATTTCGGAGATAATGAGAAGAATGATCAGAGTGAAAAAGACAAGTTTACTTAATAACAAACTTCTGAAAGTGAATGGAAAAGTGGATCAACAGAAATAGTCATAGCACATGAACAATACGTAAATCAAGGGAACACGATCACTCTTAGACTGAACTAGGAAAACCTCCTCATAAGAATACTAATGGCATCTTGGATGATGAATGATAGACCTTGGAACTCTATGTAAAAAAAATGCAAATGGTTTTTTTGTTTAGCGTTATCTGCCCGACCAACGACCAAATCCACAGACTCTAAATACAAACAGCGTTGACTACTCTGGAGTGCGGCTTCTTACAATCTGCCCATAATTGTAGCCAGAATTTTACTAAATCACATGCGGCCAGGAGATTAGGATTATTCTGCCAGTTACGCACTTCCGTGCCGTGGCGAATTTTGCGGACAGAAACTACAGTTTTCTTAGCTGTAAGGATAGCATGCGTTATCTCAGAACAGTAGATGTTTAGTAGGAGGGTTTTTTCCAAGTCTACTGTCATGTTCGGACAACAGAGAAGTCCGAAGGGAATTCGGATCTTCGACAGTATATAGTCACATGAACTCTGGTAGGAATGGATGTTAGCAGCTTCCCAGTTGAGGCTGAACAACCATTTAGGTGAGGAATTTGTGGATGAAGTTTTCTGCAAGGGCTTTATTTGAAAAGAATTACAGATTAGCATGTGGTTGGATATAGAGTAATCAAGAAGAACCGTACTGTTAGAGGTGGATTTAATTATAAAAGGACAATAGAAATAGTCCAACTGAGACACGGAGCCAGATTGATGGATGTACGTAAAATTGGGATCATTTCCAACATAGGTAAGATTTGGACAAGCATGGAGTAAGATCTGAGATCTATTGTTTTCAGGGTCAGACAGTTCACAGTTAAAGTCACCAAACAGGAGACAACTTAGGCATTCATCTTCATATTTTGATACTAACTAGGCAATAGATGTACATGTGAGAGAGAACTTCCTCTCAGATATATCATTACGGTAGTTAGCAGAAAATAAACTACGAATATGACCACATTCGAAACTTTAACCGCAAGGAAACTGTCAGATTTAGCATCTAGATTACCAAGTAGCTCTTTCCGTATCATCAGGGCCAAACCACCTGAAGGCCTACCACGAGTGGACTTAGCAGGGTCGAGCTTAGGCTCGACTTCAGGGTTATTCCCGGTTGTGCATGACATAATAGATTCAACACCACTTTTATCCTTTGTGACTACTTTCCAAGCGTCTCTACTGGGACCAAGCTCGAATATATTCCCACTAGATTCTCCACATACATGCTCCAGATAAGCCTTACGGGAGTCTGGCTTTTTAAGGTCTAAGGGGGGCATCTTGAGAATAACTGCATAGGAAGGCTTGGACGGTGAAAATATCTCCGTTTATTCCGGCACATCGTGACGCATTAATAATTTCTATTCTCTATTACTCTATTATTCTCTATTACCAGGCAACGTCATTTTTACCTGATGTTGTGTTAGTTGAATTATGTATTTTTATGGAATCATCAGTCGCCTTTTTCAGGGAGTACTTTTCTAAGTACTTCACAAATTCTCACAAATTGTTTCTTCGAGTACTCAAAGTGGGATGTTCTCTCTTATAGATAGTCTTCGTTTCTTTGCGTTTGCCTTGTAACTCAGAAAAGGGCAGTACTAGTCGAGGTGGGTCATCCAGAGGTGGGGCAGGGTGTGTGCCTCCGGCAAGCAAATATTGGCGTCACATCAAGTTTGCCAACTTAAATGTTGTACTGGTGTCGGTGGGGGCTACAGTTCAGAATTTTAGGTGCTTAGGAAAGACCTAATGAAAGACTTGTCGAAAAGGTTCTCTATCTGAATGGTATAGTACTTTTGAACGGAGTATCATGCTCAGTTTTCTTACATAAGAGAGCTGAACTCGATCGTGGTTTTTACCCATAAGAGATGTTTGTTGTTTGGTGAGAGACTTTGTTTGTCAACTCTGTTGATGAAATTGACTTCAAAGATGAAGTCAGAATGTCGACGTAAGATGACATCCTGATCCATTGACATATACCTTTCTTTTTTATCTTAGATGCATTTCAAATTACCACATAGGTTTCTGTCCGTGTTTCTACCTCCAGAATATCTATTTGTAAAGAAAGGAAAGCCAGAATCGGGTCTCCGTGGTTATGGACAGTTGCAGGGACCGCGCTAATATCAGCCACATCGTACAAAGGACTTACTACTCTATCCCTTATATTCCGTGATGTTAACTAGGGAAGGCTTTTATCAATGACATTTTTTGCAGAAACATAAAATCAAAATAGTTTACAATAGCAGTCAAACCTTTGATGTATCTCCTATGCCAAATAGACCGTTGAAATTATCTGTAATTTAAATCCATCCACCACCCATTTACTTCTTCATGCGTGTGTCCCTGCATGTTTCCAAAGAGGGTGGTATATCATCCACTCAGTTTTCATCCAAAATTTTCATGATGATGGAATCCTGCCTCACTCTATACTTTTCTCTTGAATCTTCAGTTTCCTTTAAGTCTTTTCGTATAACCGTTTCCCATACTACTTGCATATGACGTGTTTTTGGTTTGGACCTAGTTGGGCGGCCAAAGAGAACAATCTTTGGTAACCTATCATCCTTCATTTGTAAAACGTGACCTAGCACTCTAAAATTTTCTTTTATTTTATTACATAATTTTATTATAGCTCTGGCAAGTAGGACCGAACCGCATTTTCGTAACGCTTATTGTTGATTAATGAAAAATATTTAATATTTACTAATCTAAATCTTAGGTCTAAATGATTAATTTGTATCAACACTTCACAGCCTTAAAATTAATTTTATTAGTAATCTTTTATGAATTATTTCAAGAATTGACGCAGTTTAACTCCAATCCTGGTACCTCATCCAACCCGTCCAACCCCATCCAACCTGGTAACTCCAATCCTGGTACCTCATCCAACCCGTCCAACGCCATCCAACCTGGTAACGTTCGACTGTGGAATGAAATTCGATTGCCAGATGAAATTGCCAAAGGTACTTTTTTACAAATTTATTTTTTTGATCTCGCGTGAAAGACAGAGAATAAATCGTCAATGTGTTTTAAGTACACCCCATATGATAAAGGAGTGAATGAACCGAAATTGTTACACGGAAGTAATTAATATTTTTTTCCAGTGTAAATATCTTTTTTTTGGAATACAACACTTTAGTTTATCTGCTGATGACAGTCACTGTATATATGGTCGAAATATCCAGAACTTTTTGTACCTGTTTCACTGTCTAATAAAAGTACTTATTCCTTTCTGAACTTTTATTTGTTCATGATAAGGGATTGAACGAGTGACTAATTTATTCAATCACATTCCAAGACAATAGGCATGAAAAGAGAATGAATGCCACATGAAACTAAAATACGTTGTTAAAATCAATGAACATGAAAATTTCGGTTTCAAATGAAAAGAACTCTCTTCTCCGCTAATCTAAAAGCATCTCGAAGGTAGAATCCATTTAAACATTGTGGTTTCTGGTCGATAATTTAGAGATTTAATTTTAAAAACTGAAATAGTAAAAAAAAAACAAATTTACTGGATGCTAAAATGTTATTATTACATTAACAGGGAATTGCAAAACAAAGAAGGTGAAAGAAACGACCTATTACCCAAGGGCGCAAACATCAATCGATTTCTTCTCTTTAGTATAGTGAACAAAGATGTACTCCTGTACATATGAACTCGTATTTCTAACAGATTCAACTTGATGTAATAACATACGTTATGATGTTATGTGTCGTAATTAGTCAAAAAGCACACAATTGCGTGCCAGGATGGTATGTTCAAGGGATGAAACATTTCCCCATGTGTGATGAAAAACATCCAACAAATGTAGCTAGTGAAAATTTGATCATAGAGAATTTCCTTTTCTTACCATTGTAAAAACTGAGCTTTAGTTACATCTTTAATTTATTACAGATAAGCTTTAATCAATTTAGTTGTTTATCTAGTGAACCATTCTTAGCAGCTTCAGTGTAAGATCTGTAATAGCTTGTAAAAATAATTTGTAAACATTTGAGCAGTCCTATCCTAAAAATTTGGTTTGTTCTTTGCTGAAGTTTTACTCATTCAAGGCCATCAACAATTCTTTGAAATACGTCTTAACTGCCAAATAATGTATATCTTTGACTTATTTTGGTCAAGATGTTGCCGTTCTTATTTTTTCACGCAACTGTTGATATGAATATCTTTTAGGTATCGTTGTATTCATTTTGTGGCTGCTGCCGGCTGAAACATGGCCACATATATATCCTGGGGGTCTGAAGACCCTCCTCCTTTTAGAAGTATTATGTAAAAAAAATTATTTTAAATGTTACTGGAGATTGGGTATTTTGATAAATTCGCTTGTCTATTTTGAATTTTTTGGAAATATCAGTGGGGAAACATCAATTTGTTCTTTAAAATCGTGTCTTTGAGTAATTTATGCAACCTAAAAGACTTCTTTTCTTGCTTTTTTTTTTCTTGAAAAATCTGTGTAAAATTATTTAGCCTTCCTTCTCAACAAAAAGTAATGTTCGAGATAGATTTTACATTGCTTAAAGTCAAATTCACAAGTTTAATTAGCTACAGATTAATGTGTAGACAGAACCAATATCTACGAATCATAATTTGCTTCCTCTTTCATAAATAGTTCTTATTTTTTCAAAGTGGTGGTGGCTACGCATTGCTGTCTAGCTGAGGATGCATGTGATCGGTTTTAATCAGAGACATGCTTTCTGGCATTGACTTCGGAATTGTGAATTTTCACTGACAAATTTTCGTTTTCAGATGTAATATAATTTAGTTAGTGGAAACAGATGTTAACTTGGATGGCAAATTTTTATTAACTTTTCAGTTACTAATTAGAAACTATTTGTATAAGAGAAACATTTTTAAATGGTGCGGAGTTCCAATAGATCTTTTTTATGCAGATTGTTTTGGGTGGAACACTGAACTTCAAAACGTTCATATTTTAATCAGTATCAAAAGACAAATCTTGTTCATAGCTTAGAGAATCAAAAAGTTTAATCATCTTGAAAATCAGTTGTTTTTCTAGTAAAGTCTTAAAACTTTAGCCTTTACAGACATCCTCTTTCGTTAACCTAGAGGGCTCAAGTTTCATAATTTGTCATTATCAAAGAGAAGCAATGAGCAAGTAACCCAAATCATTATCTGCGAGTAACTGTGAAGTATATTTTTCCACAGGGGCCTGGTTGGCTGTGTTGGTCTGATAGGATAGATTATTGAAACTAGATATTGTAAAAATCTAAAGAAAATACGACATCAAGAAACATGTTCATGCAAAACATTTTATTCGGAGTAGACTGTGTTGGTTTTTCTCTTTTTTAAGATTTTCGGTTTCATAATTACTTTGATTACCACAGACATGAAATGTGTAATTTGAAACAAAAACTACGGTAGTATGTGACAATACTGTTTGTACATCATTTTATTATATTTAATCATTTAAATCATTCAAATCATACATTGAAATGTACATTTAAACCATTTTAGGTGCTGACAATTTACCTGATGAAGAACTGTGTCAAATCTGCGTCAATGCCCCTTTGAATTGTGTTATTCTAGAATGTGGACATATGGTGTCATGTGTTGAGTGTGCTCAAAGGTTGGCTAAGTGCCCGATATGCAGACAGTTTGTTGACCGAGTTGTTTGCACCTATAAGGCTTGATATCGCTCATTCTTTTTCTATGCGTTCTTGTGATTTAGTGTACTGTAGGTTTTAATACTTTTGTATTCTGTTTGTCAGGGTGTAATCGGAATTATTGGATTCTTTATGTTTTCAAGATGTTTTCTGATTCAAAATTCTTCTGTCAAAATATTATTTTTTTCCAACAAACGTACTTTATTTTGTCCTAGCTGTGATTACTTATATCTTCGATTGTCCCAATTAATTTTAATATTTTTTACGCTAACAAGAAAAATAAGTCAAATTTGTGTACCAATATTTTCTCTTTTTACGTTTCAAACCGGTGTATTTTGTCCAAATAAATATGTAAGAAATTTTGTTTGTATACCTTTATAATTAATGAATAAGTAAGCCTTTTGTAGACTGTATCTTTCGGGTTATTTTAATTTGGATATTAAAGATGATATAGATTTAACCGTCCAAGAGCTGAGCGCTACCTACATATTTCTATATTTTACATTTCTTTTTGTAAATGTGGTCTTTCGTTTTAGGAGTTAAATTCTTATTTGGAATTTCAAAGATGAAAATTTTTATAGCAAAGTGTCACAGGACACCCTCTTCAAATTTGTAAAAGATTGATTTTCGTTTTTTTTTTATTGTATTGAGTTTTATCGTTCCAAGTCGAAGTTTCTGTAGTTCAATATTTATTTATTTGTTGAAATAAAAAGCTGTAATGACTAATTAAAGGAATATTTCAAAATTAATGTTTGAACAATTTTTTTCTTGTTTCCTGAAACTTTTGACTTGAATATCTCTTTCAATTATCTTAAAAAGGGCATCTTTTAGAATGTCATGCTTTATATTAAGTGTTTGAACAAGAAATGTGTAGCACTGCCTTTATTTTTGGTTGTCTTGATATGTTTTGATTGGAAACAAAATAAATAAAATCTGTACAAGAACTGTTTGCTGAGAATTGTAACTCGTTATATTAATAATTCTTTTAGAGAGAATTCGTATTTTTCACACGGTGGCAGTATTGAACCTTTGGTGACGTCGTGACACTAAGAAAAGGCTCAAATTGTCTTCAGTTATAAGACAATGAGAATCCATATATATAGAAGATTATGCAACAGGAAAAATTTTGTCGATAACTTCTGTTTCCCCGCTTTTATAGCCAACACATAGAAATCATCGGGTTGTGACTTAGGCATTGTGCATGATATTAATGCAGTGAAGGGCTCAATGCACTTAAAGATAACTACGTAGGTACATTTTATACAAAACTTTGTTATTCAAACACATTTTTGGGGGGTGTCGTGTCAGAGAGAGTTGGCAATGGTTACCTTCTCACGATTCGTCAACAATATAACGGTACCAGATGAGAGAAAGGGGAGAAATAAAGTGAACAATAAAGTTCTTAGTTTTTCTATAAAATTTTTAGAGTGGTTTTTCATTTTGTCTTCAATGGGTTTGGGGAAACCAAAATGAAAGACCAAATTTTTTTCCTAAATGAAGATTCAAGTAAAAAAAAAACATCTACTGTAATTTTCCTCGTATCGCAGTCTATACAATAAACTTAAGTAGCATAATAAACTTTTATCAAAAATATTTAAAAAATATTCGTTTGGAATGAACAATTTTTTCTTTTTATTCAGAAATTATTAGAAAAACAAACTTATAAAAATCCCTGAAATTGTGATTATTATTAGAGATTTTTCGTCACAGAAAGCGTAGCATTGGATAAAGTCACGGTGATTAGCCTCAAGTAGAAATTTTACCATTAAAATTGGTTGAAGTCTGAATAAAACTATTTTATTTTTTTTGGAATTCATTCAAAGAATCTACCAAAGGAAACATCTTACATATACATAGAGAAAAACAAGTTGAGGGATAACATAGAGTTTTGTCTGTGTGATTATTAGGGTATTAACCATTTACATTTATTGAGATAAAAGATATTTTCAGTTCGTGTTTCGAAGAATGAGTTTATGCTTTAGATTAGATTGCACATTTGACCTAATCTGGAATGTCACTTACGAAGTGATGGTGTAGTAGAAGGTTTTCAATTTAAGCAGATGATAAGCAGAATACCTCAGACCGTACCAACTGGTAAAATATGCCAATCGCTACATATAGAGTAAGAATTTTGTAGTTCAGTTTTTAACATTTATGCTCAGTTTATTTCTTTTGCAAAATATATTTGTCTTCTTTTTTTATTTAAATGAATTTACGATACAAACTTGAACATCCATTGATAATCCTATCAAATTGTAACAGTATCGAGTAATTTGTAGTAAGTCCTGCTATGAGTTCACGATCAGTTAGTCCAAGTTCAAAATAATAGCATTTAGTTTTAGAAAATAGAAATCTAAAATGGTTTCTGAAAATACATGACTGTTCATTCATACGAAGTTTGCCACATATCTGCTTTTATATCACAAGTTTACGTAGCTAACCTTCAGAGTGACTGAAGACCCTTAAATGTGAAAAACATTTAAGCATGTATTGTGATCAGTAATATACGGGTATATTTATATACATGGATATGCATAGTTTTGTGGACTATGTTTATGTTTAAGGACGATTTTTATATCCTGATGGCCTTGAAAACTATTGTAGCCTTAGGGTTATCATGCATTCTTTCATTGTATAATTATTTATCAATAGCGTACAGATTATTGGGGTTACTCGTCCTTTTTCTAAGATAATTTTAATATTTGTTCACTAATAGCTTCCGAGCATATCTTAAATCATGGATTTTGCCTATGTAAACTAAGTATTAGCTTTTTAGAGTTTTGGTTTCTCTTTGCAAGTTTTTACTTTTTTTAGTTTGTTACGGCGAACTATTTGATCTATTGTTCTCTTAAATGTAAGGGATATTGCAATCCCCCCCCCTGATTCTAAGTTTTAAATTTGATTTTAGTATCTATAAAACTATGCTGAAATAATGATGATCATCCCTGAAAAAGTATTGCCTTTAAAGTGGCAAATTAAACTCACTAGGTGTTTTCCAGGGACTCTGAAATATAGTTGTAATAAGAGGGTAGCTTTCACAGACAGCAGTAGCCTATCATTACAGTCTTAGTCTAAAAATATTCCTCAGAATGGAAAGAGATCAGGTGGAAATTCTCACCCCACCTTTATATATATATTTATCTGAAGTCTCACTGAAATTTAGATAATTTAGGCCTAAATATATACTTTTTTGGATTTTAAAATCTCCTCCCCCACCCAGAGAAATATACACTTACCGTCTTCCTTAATGGTTGTATAGAATAGTTGTAATGGTTGTATCCCTGTATAGAACTCTATGAAGCTTCTAATTGATATACTCAGTCAAACGAAGTTCTAAAGGAGGCCCTAGACGGTCAGTCATTTTGATGAAAAAGCCTCCGCCGATTGATTGACTTAAGTGTGATTGACCGTCTAGGAACCTGTTGTTGCTTAAATCAAACGTTGATGGTGATTGATAGTTTGAATGACTCAAACGATTGACGAGGTGGATTGACCGTCCAGGCCAGTTATGTTCAAGCATTGCATCAAAAAGTGCCAACAATCATAGAAGACTAGTGATGGGAGATAATTTGATCAAATGATATATCGATGTTTTCTGTATCGATATTCGATATATCGATTTCGGTATTTCTGATCAGTTTTTTTGTTGAGATTTTCTCTTGGCATTACCAAAGTTCAAAAAAAAATTTATTAATGCTTATTTTGCCCAATTTTTTCTAAGACTTTGATTAATATAAAATCAAACATACATGAATGACAAGCATAATTGAATACCGTAGAAATCCAGATTTGAAATTACTCGGGTTCAGCACAAAAAAAGATAACCAATGGCTACTTTTGGCTATTCAAAATCAGATACATGTCAATATTTTCCCCTGGGAATTGGTTCTACTTTTCAGTGATTAAATAAATAAAAACTAAATCTTTTTAAATGAAAGTAAGGCTCAGTATTCAAGCTTAAAACCAACAGAAATTATGGCGTATATGAGAGTTTCGCCTCTCATATATGTTTTTTGAGTGTTTGAAAAAAGCTTACTTTAATTAAATGACTCTCGTGCTTCAGGAGCTTTTTTTCAAAAAATTAAAAAGGACAAAAAGCTGAACTTTAGCATATAGAGTGAGGCATTGAGGAAGGCCTCACTCTATATTTTTCAATTTAAGTTTCATTATTGTTCCTAGGTTTGTTGAAAAAGAAAACTTTTTTTCAAATTTAATTTCTGATAGTTTTCAAATGATGACAGAAAATCTGCTTCTGTCTTATCTACCCCCCCCCCCATGAAAATTCCTCCATGGAAAATTCTGCCTCCGTAAAATCTCCCTCCCGCACGATAAATCCAACCCTGCTGAAACTTCTTTCCAGAAATTTTATTTTGGTCCATTTCGCCAAGAAAATTATCCTTTGGCCTAGTTTCATTTTTTTAAAAAAGGACTTGGTTTTAATTTAATTTTTATCGTTTTAAATCATGCCAGATAAATGCTCGGAAATTCTTTTCCTGATATTCCATCCTCCCGCAGAAAATTTTTCCATGAAGAGTTTCTTCCGAAGAAAAATCCCCCATGGAGAATTTCTTCTGTGGAAAGTTCCACCAGGAAGGATTTCTCCCACAGAAAACTTCTCCGTGGAGAATTTCTCTCGTGGGTAATCCCTGTCTCTCAGGAAAAAGCCCCCAGACAATTTTAATATCTGAAAATTTTCCCTGGGCAATTTCCCTGGAACATCTGTAGATGTAAAATTGAATCGGTAAAGAGAAAATACGATAAATTTATAGTAGTGTAAATTATAGGAGTGCTGGAAAATTGTCCCGTGTAAAATTCCCCACTGTAAGTTCATCCTTGGAAAACTTTTATGAAATATTCTCCCCATCGAAAGTCTCTGCAGAAAATTACCCTTCCTCAAAAAATGTCTGTGTACATTTAAATAGCGAATACTATGAGTAAGCAATAGGCAAAATCCATAACCTATAACTTCTCCCATTTCTCCCATTTAAAACTTTCCCTTGTAGGTTCATTCTTGGAATTTTGCATGCACATGAAAAACCTTTCCCGTAGAAAATCCCCCCCAGAACATTTCTCCTCCCCGAAAAATATCTGTTTACTTACAAACAAGAAACACCGTGTAGACTATAGGCAAATTTCATAAATTACTGACCTTCCCTCAGGTTTTGGGAAGTCACGTCATTATCCAGAGGTATAGTTATTTGATCTTTCGTTTATGGTGAACCTAATGGATATCTCAAAATCTTGATCGGATGCCTTTGGGGGAAAAGGGTGTAGAAGAGGAGTCCAGTGGTCCAAGTATTCCTGAACCATTGATTTGATGCAATCACCCTGGCGAAAAAGTATAAACATATCTGTAATCTTTCTTCTGGCAAAAATACAAAATTCTACGTTTTTTCCGAAGGGAGGTTGAAAGCTTTACAATAGGTGCTGAATCTGATGGTGGACTTTTCATTTAGATTATTTGACTTTTTTGGGGTGTTTCTCCCCTTTCTCGAAAATCACGCAAATTCTCTTAGGCTCATAGCCTGAATGTCTTTTTACTTACGAACAAGAAACACCGTGTGTAGACAATAGGCAAATTTCATAAATTACTGACATTCCCCCAGGTTTTAGGGAGTCATGTCATTACCAGAGGTATAGTTATTTGATCTTTCGTTTGTGGTGAACCTAATGGATATCTCAAAATCTTGATCGGATGCCTTTGGGGGAAAAGGGCGTAGGAGAGGAGTCCATTGGTCCAAGTATTCTTGGACCATTGATTTGATGCAATCACCCAGGCGAAAAAGTATAAACATATCCGTAATCTTTCTTCTGGCAAAAATACAAAATTCCACGTTTTTTCAGAAGGGAGTTTGAAAGCTTTACAGTAGGTGCTGAATCTGATGATGGACTTTTCATTTAGATTCTTCGACTTTTTTGGGGTGTTTCTCCCCTTTCTTGAAAATCACGCAAATTTTCTCAGGCTCATAGCTTTTAATGGGTACATTAGATTTGATGAATTTTACATATTTGGAATCAGCATGAAAATTCCATTCTTTTGATGTATGTATTGTCATCAAAATCCCATTTTTTAGAGTTTTGCTTACTATTGGGCCGATTCAGTCCTTACTTAACAGGTCGTTAACCCCAACTGTTTGATTAATTCACTAGGCTTGAACTGATCACCTTGTACACGTTTTTCTGAGACCCATATTATGAGACTTTCACGAATTGAATGGATTACTTTTTTTGGGACTAAAGACTCGCTATTGAAAGCCTGCAGAACCTTTACAGATTCGGCTGCCGGCAAAGAATGCATTGCATTGACTACGGAAACTTGGCAATGTACTCTCCACAAGCTAGCTTGATTCTGTTGTAACTGAATCACAAGGACCGTCACGGCACTTGTATTTATTGATACAGACTCAGTAGCCAGAAAGGTCAAATCCATATCTCTCTGTATTGTACTCTCAACTTAGAGGGGGTCATCAGGGATAATATACATTTTTATGAAATCCGATTATTCGGAGCAAGTCGAAGATAGCGCGCTTTAATCCTTTATAAAAGCGATATTATGGATCCAAATGTTCCATTCCCTCTAACAAACTCTCTATCAAAATCTTTGAAGTTACTTTCTCCAATGACTTCAGCTGTAATGCCGCATATATCAAAACGTGTTTAAAAATGCAAACGCTAGTCTACAAACTTTAAACGGTATCCGTAGGTTCAGTGCGAAGACAGAGAGCATTAAGTATGCATACTTAACGTACGCTCGCCCCATTCTGGAATATACGTGCCCTGTTTGGGTGCCCTCAGTACTTAAAACAGTGTATCTTTGTCAGGAGCTTGAATCGGTTCAGAAGCGAGTGGTATCGATCATCTTGGGCCGCCTTGACATCCCCTACGAAAAGTCTTTGGAACTGCTAGGACCGCTGTCACTCCAAAACCGGTACGAAACTCTGATAATGAGTTTTGGAAAGTTTATGCTTTCTAAATCTCAGCACCGTGACATTTTACCTGATCAGCCTCTAATTCAAGAACGATCAAGAACGACAGAGCAAGATAAGCTAGTTCCCGTTAAAGCAAGAACAAGCCGATATGGTAATTCTTTCGTCCCAATTTTCTTCGAAATGTACAATAAAAGTCGATGTTTATAGTTAGATTTATATTTACAAGTGTAGTTTGATTTTGAATATATTGTAATGAAACGCAAATAAGCGATAGCTGTCAAGTTTTTGCTATTAAACCTGTCTATTACTACTACTACTACTACTACAAGCCTAAAAGGCATGTTATACAGCCAAGTCCTTTGGAGGTCCTTAGCAGCATTTGAAAATCCACCCTCTCTAAACGTATTTTGAATTTGAGAACAAGCTATGCCAACTTGGATACAGGTACGTATTCTGTATATCAGCATGTAGGAGTAGTTGATTAAATACATCATTGTCCTTCTTCTCGGCCATTTCTAAAAAAAAAAATGCAATGTTGGATCTTTTCTGCATGATGTTAACCGGTAAATGAAAAAAAAAGCTGTAAACAGTGAAAAATTTTCAACTATCGTTTTTGATATTGACATTTCCGTTTCGATATTTTATATCCATATTTGCTCTGATATATCGATATATAAACATCGATATTGAATATTGCTCAAAACTATAGAAGACACATCGCTTCTTCCAAACTCGGAAACCAAAAATACGGAACTCTAGTTTATCTATTTATTAATAGAGCTACACTGGGATCATCGAGAGTTATGAAAGGTTAAAGTAAATACTATTATAACTGAAAAAAGAAAAGTGCGGCATTTGACAGGATATTGCGGGCGGTAGAGACATTAAAACCGGATTATACAGCTTCAAAACTAGAAAAAAAAATTAATGTTTTAAAAACAAACTTCAACCATAAGTACAAAGTAATTGACGGAAATGCTTTGGTCAAGATTGAAGGGTCGATTGAAAGTTGATTGATGCATACGTCAATCGATTGATGGAACTGCTTGATCAAAATTATTGACCGTCAAGGGTCAATATTAAACAATATACTATTTTAATATTTTTTTCTTTTTATAAATAGCATGTATGTTAAATTACGGATGCACCACCCCGTGGAATCATGACCCTTGAAACTGGAAAGTTAAAGTGATAACTTTTTGATAATTCTAGATCTATTGGGTGCTTTAAAAGTTCTTCAAAAGTTTAAAAGGCTGCTAGCACTTGTAATTTTTGTTGGAATTATACCTCTCCTGATGTTCTAAGAACACTGGCGTAATAAAAACAATCATAGGAAAAACAAACAAATACCATCCGTGAACATCCTTTCCAAAGCAAAAAACGTTTTTCTTTTTTTGTAGTTGGGAGCTTAAAACCTATACTTTAAAGTTCTCTGATATTGTGAATGTAATTAGGTGATTTTCATAAAGATATATTCCCTTTTCATGGGTGTTTTTTCTCGCTTTTCCAAAATCTTACATACTAGGAATCTTTAACAAAAACGCGTTTTGAAAAAACTGTCTAGGGAAAAAAATGCCATCTGATATTGATTCAGGAATGGAAACTATTATTTTGGTTTATCTTAAAAGTAAAGAAATTTATGGTAATTTCCATAAAAGCCTTAAACCCCTCAAAGATGACGTTGGATCCAAATAAAAAGAGTGCCATTGGAATTACCATGGTTGAAAACCGTTCACAGGGAGTTTACAGTGCCCCACCTTGAACAGCGAAGAAAATCCCTTTTTTGCAATAGAAGCACTGATGTGTCTCCGTTTTTGGGGCTAGCGGGTTACCAGATCGTCATAGAGAGATGTTCAATGGCTCATTTAGAAACTATTTCTCATATCTACGAAATTTGTATAAATTCCACCCTCTTCATGTGCCATATAGTAGCTGCAGCAGTATTCTAGTAGCTGCAGCAGTCTAGCAGCCTAGCAGATGAATTAGTAGTAGGCGTCTTACTGATCGTCTTATTATTTACAAATTATGTCATTTTCAAATTTACATTAATGCTGATTGTATTTTTACGCTTCTATTTTCCTTTTAGAGAAATAATTGATAATGAAGAGCATGATTATGAAGACGAATACACAGATTTTGATGATTGCGAGGAGGAAAGACAAGACTGGAACAAGAAGTAAAAATAAACTGTTGAATAATTATATTTTAGAATAATTGGACAGTTGTTTCTTAAGGCCGTGATTAAGTGAACTGATGGAACTCGAAAATCCCATGTTAAATTGAAAATTTATATTTAAAAAGTACTCAAGTGTTGATTGGCGGAAGATGCCGCTTTTAATATCAGGCCATAGCTTCTTGAAGATGCTACAAAATGTTTGAAAGGATTTTGCTCTATTTCCTCTAATTGCTTAGAAATCTTAGAAAATGTCTAGGTCTTTTTCACAAGTGTACTCTATGAGGGATATTGCTTTTGAAACAAAATCGGTACTATCATGAGCAGAAGACAAAAACCTGTAAGATGATTGGAACCATTTTTCGATGTATTTTCCTGTTTTCTAACAGTCCCCTAGAATATTTTCAGCTACCTGAAATTTTTACAAGTCGGTTGCCACAAAGAATCGTTTCAGATCGCCGATAATAGCCCCTAGAGACCAAAATGACAAGCTGATATAATCAGCTGCTTGTTAATAGTGTGAAATTTTCATAAATTATTTCAATGCAATGAAGAAACCTAGAAATGAGAAATAGTCAGGAGCCTTCAGTAAAGTTGTGCACACAAAGCCGAAATCACGGGGAAAATTAAATCAAAGAGAGGTATGCAACTGCAAAACTGCGAAAAATTTGGGGATAGGCGAGTGGATAAAGAACCGAAAAGAGGCTAAGGAGGACTGTTGCATGGAAGTTGGAAAGAATGGACTGACATTGTACCAAGTACAATGTCAGCTTGAATGTGCTCAGCTAGATACTTGCTTTTTCATGATTTTTACCCAGAAAGACTTCTACATTGAAAAGATAGACCGCGATCCAGGCTTTTGGACCGAAAAGATATTTCATTTCAGGAAAATTCATTTTCCTTACATTCTATCCTTCTTTGTATTTACATACTTAATTGTATTGTCATTTGAAATAAAATGCCTTTGTTTATATTGCTTGTCCTCCAACTTTATCAAACAGTTCGTAGTAACAAACTGTAGTAAAGAGCGACCCGGCTCAATAGTAACCGAAACTCTAAAAAATGGAATTTTGATACCAATAACTACATCAAAAGAATTGCATTTTAATGCTGATTTTAAATATATAAGCATCATCGAGTTTAGTCTTACCCATCAAAAGTTACAAGCCTGAGAAAATTTGCTTTATTTTAGAAAATAGGGGAAAACAACCCCTAAAAGCTATAGAACCCTACTGTAGAAGTTTCAAGCTCCTATATGCAAAAATGTAGAATTTTTTATTTTTTGTCAGAAGGCAGATCACAGATGCGTGTTCAGCGTAGTCGAAAATCCTTATAACTATGTCTTTTGGGACGACTTACTCCCTCACAGTCCCCGTGGGAGGGGCTACAAATTACAAACACTGACCAGTGCTTACATACAGTAATGATTATTGGGAAGTGTACAGACATTTTTAGGGGCGTTTTCATTTGGTTGGGGACAGGGGTTGAGAAGAGAGGGATATGCTGGGGGAACTTTTTATGGAGGAAGAAAATTTCCATGAAGGGAGCGCAGGATTTTCTAGCATAAAAAAACAATGAAAAAATAAATATGACAAAGTTTTTTCAACTATAGGTAAGGAGCAGCATTAAAACTTAAAAGGAACAGAAATTATTACGCATATGAGGGGCTCACATCCTCCTAATACCTCGCTCTCTACGCTAAAGTATTTTTAGAATTTCAACTATTTATTCTACGGCTTTTTTGATTCAAGGGTCATTCTTAATAAATCGGGACAAAATTTAAGCTTTAGCGTGAAGAGCGAGGTACTGACGAGGGGGTGAAACCCCCTCAAATATGTAGTAAAAATATGAGAATACAGAAGTTCCTTACGTAAGCTACTTTGTTAGTTACGTATGTCTTTAACTAATAAAATTTATTTTTACTAATAATTTTACTAATAAAAAAATTCGTAAAAAATTAAAAGTTCTAGTTGCCTTTTTAGGTAACCAAATAATCGGAGGGTAACTAGAGCTCCTTCCCCGCTCCGTTTTTTCTCAAAATCGTTCGATCAAAACTATGAGAAAGCCATTTAGCCAAAAAAAAAAAAAATGCAAATTTCGTTTTAATTATTCATCTGCGGAGAGCATAAACCAAAACATGCATTGATTAAAAAACGTTAAGAAATTAAATTAAATAAAAACAAGTGTTTTTTAACTTAAAGTAAGGAGTGACATTAAGACATGAAACGAACAGAAATTACTTCATATATGAAAGGGGCTGCTTCCTCATCAACGCCCCGCTCTTCACGCTAAAGTCCGACTCTTTCTCTTAACTCTATTTTTTAAAACAGTAAAAAATTTCAGCGTAAAGAGTGGGGCGTTCACGAGGAAGCAGTCCCTTTCATATACGAAGTAATTTCTGTTCGTTTTAAGTGTTAATGTCACTCCTTACTTTCAGTTATTTTTTTTTTATTTAATTTGTAAGAAAACTTTGGTTTTCTAAGAATCCTTGAAGAAAGCTTTCAACTAAGTTCGGTGTTTAGTTTCGAATTAATCAACTGAGGTATTTTAAATAGCCTATCCCTAGGAAAAAAAAAATTAAAATGCACTCTATGCATGCCGTCACAGTTGCATATACATGGGCATTTTGTACTTGAGAATGATAGTGCTCTTTTGCTTATTTTCTCTTCTCCCTTGGTCGGTAGCCAAGCTTTGCAAGACGCAGCCAAATATATTGCTATTTCTCGGCTGAAGCATCTCACCAAAGGAAGCTGTCAATCAAAACCTTTCACAAGACTTGGTAATTGGTGCTATTTGAAGTTTTGACAATCGACGATCTCTAGAGAATTAAAAGACAGAAGGCTAACCTTACTTCAATTTTGAAGCTCGATGTTTTCAAGTTCACTTAATCACGGCCTTAATTATAGCTGTGCGTAAAGACTGTATTTTAGAAGTATATTTAAATTAGGTTTTAAATTTACCACAAAATTTGGTTGATCTGGAAAAACTAATTAGGTCTCTCTTATTGATGAAATATCCTAATTCTTATAACGCTTAGTATCTATTAAGTGACATATAGCGATCGCAAGTTCTGTTGGTCGGATTTGTCGGTCCCGGTTTTGCTAGTCTAGGCACTTCAAGGTAAGCTAGGATGATGAAATTTGGCAGGCGTATGAGGAACTAGATTAGATTAAAATAGAACTTATATTTTACCCAATTCGACCATCTAGGGGGGGGGGTTAAATCGGTAAAATTAGAAAAAATTAAGTATTTTTAACTTACGAACGGGTGATGGGATCTTAATGAAATTTGATATTTAGAAGGATATCATGTCTCAGAGCTCTTATTTTTAAAATCCCGACCGGATCCGGTGACATTTGGGGAAGTTGGAGGGGGGAACCTAAAATCTAGGAAAACACTTAGAGTGGAGGGATTGGGATGAAACTTGGTGGAAAAAATAAGATAAAGTTCTAGATACGTGATTGAAATAATTGGAATGGATCCGCTTTCTATGGAGGAGCTGGGGGGTGTTAATTTGGAAAAATTAGAAAAATTGAGGTAGTTTTAACCTCAGAACAGATAACCAGATCTTAATGAAATTTGATATTTAGAAGGAACTCATGTCTAATAGCTTTTATATCAAATCCCAACCAGATCTGTTGACATTAGAGGGAGTCGGAGAGGGAAACCAGAAATCTTGGAAAACACTTAGAGCGGTGAAATTGGGAAGAAACTTGGTGGGTAGAATAAGCAAATGTCGTAGAAATGTGATTGACTCAACTGTTCTGGATCCGATCTCTTTGGGGGAGTTAGGGGTGGGGTTTAGTGTTTTGGTGAGTTTGGTGCTTCTGGATGTGCTGGGACGATGAAAATTGGTAGGCGTGTCAGGGACCTGTACAAATTTACTTGTTAAAGTCATTTTCCCCGATTCGACCATCTGGGGGGCTAAAGGGAGAGGAAAAATTAGAAAAAAATAAGGTATTTATAACTTACGAGTGGGTGATCGGATCTTAATGAATTTTGATATTTAGAAGGACTTCGTGCCTCAGAGCTCTTATTTTAAATCCCGGCCGGCATTAAGCGTCTAATTTTCCTTTTAAATCAATCTATTGATTCTTTGAATTTTGCTAGAGCTTATACCATATGAGTTCTCGGCTCTTCCGGTGTCGTCACAAGTGCCATATGAGCTCTTAGCTCTTGTTTTTATATTTTGTACTTTTATTTCTAATAATGTATACGTAATATCACAGTAACATTATTTGTTTTATTTGAAATTTATAAAATTATAAAGAGAAATTGCTTATGGATTGTTTTGGGTAACTGACTGACTAACCGTATCTCAAACAGTAAGTTGTACGAAAAAGGTGTTTCAATCCCTGTTTCTAGGGCTATAATGAAAGAAAGGTTAAGATGCCTAGGACACATTCTTTGAAGGAAGGATGTCAGATTGCCAAAGATTGTCCTTGTCGGCCAACCATCTAGGGCCAAACGAAAAGTCGGTTATCCCCCATTGGGGTGGGAGGACGTCGTAAGGTATGTTTTAAGGGAAATTGGTACTTCCTGGGAGGGTGTAAGGAGGAAATCTTTGAATGGACTGGGATTGAGAAGGAGCGTGGGTAGCTCTGTTGACCTCAGGCGGCTTGGTGCTGCTGAGAATTGTTTGTAGTAGTATAATTAATCATGACTTTTCTTGCCATTGGCTGTTCTATGGAAAATATTTGCTGGTCCTAATCCATTAGCTCTTCTGGCTCGCTATTAGCTGGTCTTGACTCTAGTCTGGGTCTTAGGAGTGCCTTACAATGATGTGCCCTCTCATTTAAATGAATCTCGGTTGTTGGGTCGATAAATACTAGAAGACTTCCCTCGTTATAAAGCGGATTGAATAGTTTTTTCATATCACCCGATAAGCAGATAGGTTTAGATGATTTTCTGAAAGTGGGGTACAGTCTTGTAGTTTTAGAAACAATCGTAATCAATACTGTACGTAAATAGTGGGCCGATCCAGCTCTAAATGTGTACCTTTAGGAATCTGGGAAAGGTAATCAGGAAGGGTGTGCGAAAGTACAGGATGGCTGGTTCCCAGCTTCAATAGCATTCCCTGGCCGATGGGCCATGAAACGGAGATAGACACCGCTGGTAGGCACTTTAAAGTCCAACGCCATATTATTTATCGTGTTTTTACCTTTTCTTGCTCTTCCGCCCGCTATGAGAATGTAAATCACATCCTACAGTTTTTGAACATGCATGATCCAGTTGATGTCGTGTTATCTTGCAAAATAAGTACTCAGAAAAGGCAGTGGCCCATCACAATTTTGTGCATCTTCACATTCTTCAAGTACTTTAATGATGAAGTTTATGTTTTCTTAGAAGTTTAGTCTTACCCATCAGAAGTTACGAGACTTAGAAAATTTGCCTGATTTTCGAAAAAAGGTGAAAATACCCCCTAAAAGTAAAGAAATCTTGATGAAAATCACATCATAAGATTCAGTGTATCAAAGAACCCTACTGTAGAAGTGTCAAGTTCCTGTATTCATAAATCTGGTATTTTGCATTTTTTGTTCCCAGAAGAGAGATCATGGATGTGTGTTTCTTTGTTTGTTTGTGTTGTTGTATTTTTCCAGGATAGGTCGCATCCAACTAATGGTCCTAGAGGAATGGAAAAGTGTGCTTTCGAACGGAAATTAAAATTTCTAGTGTTCGTTTTAAGTTATAGCAGGTAGCAAAGTGGATCGGTGATCTGCTTGACAATATAGCGGCCAAGGGATTGATCCTTGCTACGGTTAGGTTGGTTGACGTACTAGCTGCCTGTTTTCGTAAAAAGAAGACCTTGTAACTGAAACATTAATTCGACTCCCTGTGTGCTTGCAATGGCTCTTGAGGGTCTTTCCCCCTTTTCTTTCTTCTTCTAGAAGGGTTTAACTATATACATATATATATACATATAAATATATGTATATATTTATATACAGCTAGTATATATATATATATATATATATATATATATATATATATATATATATATATATATATATATATATATATATATATATACTAGCTGTTGAGGTGGCGCTTCGCGCCACCCCAACACCTAGTTTGTAGGTTGCGCCCCCCAGGCCCCCACCGCGCGCGTAAGTCGTTACGCGCCATGTTAGCTACGCGCCATTGTAGCTGTATCCCTGTGTCCCACCTTTGATATATATATATATATATATATATATATATATATATATATATATATATATATATATATATATATATATATATATGTTTTTAACTACGTAAAACTTGCGAATATACAACATTCTTCGCTGTCCCATTGTCTGTTCATATAAATAGATTGTCAGGTTTACCGACTCTTGAACATGCAACATATAACTGTCCATGGGAAAAACAATCCATATTCAGATCTATACCTCATTATTCTAATCGTCATTTATATTCCCTGAGTCCCGGTCGTCATTTGTGTCCTGGTGTCCCGGCCTGTAGTGTCATCTTATAATGACGTCATGATTGCCCTTGAGCTTTGTTGATGGTGATTGCTAATCAAACATTCCCTGTGTCCCCGTCGTCATTTATATATCCCCCCTGTGCCCCCGGCGTCCCCGTTGTAGTCGTGTCCTGGTCGGCATTTATATTCCCTGTGTCCCGGTGTCCCAGTCTGTAATTTCTCTTTAAGCGTCCCGGTCGTCATTTATATTCCCTGTGTCCCGGTCTGTAATTTCGTCAGTCGACAAACAACTTCATGACGACATACAGCTCAATCCTTATAATAACATCAGTCAACAAACAGGACGTCAGTCGACACTCAAACATGAAGTCAGTCAATAGACACACAAAGAAACAACTTACTTATATATATATATATATATACATATATATATATATATATATATGTATATCCCTTTTTTTTCTATTTGTAAGAGCGTGCAGGAATAAATAATTGTTATTATCATTATTTTTTATTTTTTTAACTATTGTTTAGATTTTTTCTTATGATTTTTTTTTTAAAGATCAGATAGGAAGAGGAATAAAGAAGAAGAAGTATACGACATTATTTCGGAATGCAACAAATCATTCCAGTCAAGCTCACCAAGTGCATCAAGTTCACCAAGTGCATCAAGTTCACCAAGTTCATCAAGGCCATCAAGTTCACCAAGTGCATCAAGTTCACCAAGTGCATCAAGTTCACCAAGTGCATCAAGTTCACCAAGTTCATCAAGGCCATCAAGTTCACCAAGTGCATCGAGTTCACCAAGTGCATCAAGTTCACCAAGTGCATCAAGTTCACCAAGCTCATCAAGGCCATCAAGTTCACCAAGTGCATCAAGTTCACCAAGTGCATCAAGTTCACCAAGTGCATCAAGTTCACCAAGTTCATCAAGGCCATCAAGTTCACCAAGTGCATCGAGTTCACCAAGTGCATCAAGTTCACCAAGTGCATCAAGTTCACCAAGCTCATCAAGGCCATCAAGTTCACCAAGTGCATCAAGTTCACCAAGTGCATCAAGTTCACCAAGTGCATCAAGTTCACCAAGTTCATCAAGGCCATCAAGTTCACCAAGTGCATCAAGTTCACCAAGTTCATCTGAAAGTTGGCATCAGGGGCCCAAGCGGATCAAATTAGAAATAGTCGCTTCCCCGATTCGAACATCAGGTGAGAGCGAAATGACGGTTAATTCAGAAAAATTAGGAAAAAGTGAGGCATTTTTAACTTACGAAGGGTCTATCGGATCTTAATTAAATATGATATTTATAAGTACCTCGTGTCTCAGAGCTCTGATTTCAAATCTCGACCGGTTCCGGTGACATTTGCGGGAGTTGGAAGGGGAAACCGGAAATCTTAGAAAACGCTTAGAATGGGGAGATCGTAGTGATACTTGGTGGGAAGAAGCTCTTGGCTTTTCCGACCTCGTCACAAGTGCCATATGAGCTTTTGGCTCTTGTTTGTTTCAGTTTTTCTTTGATGACATACACTCATTTGGGCTGTTAATCACGAGTGGGTTGAGCTCCTTTCTCAGGGTCACGATATTTGCCATCAAGTAAGAAAAATTAGAATTTTGATCATCTTCAAAGGAGAGGCAATAATGCGAGTTGATACACTGTGCCTACTTTGAGCTAATTTCTCTTCGGAACTCTCATGGACTGAGCAACTCAGTAAAATTAGATCCTCTTTCTCTAAGAAGTTAGGAGTTATCCTAAGATGCAAAAGGCCATCAAGTTCATTGGAATATGACGAAGGTAACCATTTATAGGTTAAAATAGACTGCCAAGCCCGTTTTTATGGCACTTGGAATTAACCAAGTGACATATAGCAATCGCAAATTCTATCGGTCTGTCGGTCCCAGTTTTGCTATGTTAGGTACTTCCAGGTAAGCTAGGACGTATCAGGGTCCTAGATAAGCACAAGTCCTAGATACATGATTGACATAACCGGAACAGATCCACTCTCTTTCGTGTAGTTGGGGGGGGGGGTTAACTCTGAAAAATTAGAGAAAATTTGGTATTTTTAACTTACGAACGAGTGATCGGATCTCAATGAAGTTTGATATTTAGATCCCGACTGGATCTGGTGACATTGGGGCGAGTTTGGGGGGAAACCTAAAATCATGGAAAACACTTAGATTGGAGGAATCGGATTGAAACTTGGTGGAAAAATAAGCAGAAGTCTTAGATACGTGATTGACATAATTAGAACGGATAAGTTCTATTGGGGGGGGAGGGGTTAATTCTGAAAAATTAGGCCCCCTTCCTTAAAGCTTTATTTCTCAACATCGTCCGATCAAAATTTTGAGAAGGCTATTCAGCCGAAAAAGTAAAATTAATATAAAATAATTAAAAAAAACAAGTCTTTTAATTGAAAGTAAAGAACGACATTAAAACTCTAACCGAACAGAAATTATTCCGTATATGAATGGGGCAGTCCCTTCCTCAACACCCCGCTCTCTATGCCAAATTTTGACTCTTTCTCATAAATCCACTTTATAAAACAACAAAAAACTTTCAAACAGTTCGTGGTAACGAACTGTAGTAAAGAGCGACCCGGCTCAATAGTAACCAAAACTCTAAAAAATTGTATTTTGATACCAGTAGTTACATCAAAAGAATCGCATTTTAATGCTGATTTTAAATATATAAGTTTCATCAAGATTAGTCTTACCCATCAAAAGTGGCGAGCCTGAGAAAATTTGCCTTATTTTAGAAAGTAGGGGAAAACATCCCCTAAAAGTCACACCATCATATTCAGCGTATCAGAGAACAGTATTGTAGAAGTTTCAAGCTCCTATCTACAAAAACATGGAATTTAGATTTTTTACCAAAGACAGATCACGGATGCGTGTTTATTTGTTTTTTTTTTGTTTTTTTTTTCCAGGGGTGTTCGTATCGACTCAGTGGTGCTAGAATGTCGCGAGAGGGCTCATTCTAACGGAAATTTAAAGTTCTAGTTCCCTTTTTAAGTGACCAAATAATTGGAGGGCACTAAGGCCCCCTCCTGTGCTCATTTTTCCCCAAAGTCACCGGATCAAAATTCTGAGATAGCCATTTTATTCACCTTAGTCAAAAAACCTAATAACTATTTCTTTGGGGACGACTTACTCCCCCACAGTCCCCATGGGAGGGGCTGCAAGTTACAAACTTTGACCTATGTTTACATATAGTAATGGTTACTGGGAAGTGTACAGACGTTTTCATTTTTTTTTTGGGGGGGGGAGAGGTTGAGGGGTACGTAGGAGGATCTTTTCATGGAGGAATTTGTCGTGGAGGAAGAGAATTTCAAAGAAGGGGGTGCAGGATTTTCTAGCATTATTTAAAAAAACAATGAAAAAATAAATATAAAAAGTTTTTTTCAATTGAAAGTAAGGAGCAGCCTTAAAACTTAAAACGAAAAGAAATTATTACGCATATGAGGGGTTTACCTCCTCGTAATACCTCCCTCTTTACGCTAAAGTATTTTTAGTAATTCCAACTATTTATTCTACGGCCTTTGTGATTCAGGGCTCATTTTTGAGGAATTGGGACAAAATCTAAGCTTTAGTGTAAAAAGTGAGGTATTGACGAGGGGGTGAACCCCCTCATATACGTAATAAAAACATACGAATATAGAAGTTCGTTACGTAAATTATTTCGTAAGTTACGTATATTTTTTACTAATGAAAACGTTCGTAAAAATCTAAAAGTTCTAGTTACCTTTTTAAGTAATCAAAAATTGGAGGGCAACTAGGCCTCCTGTCCCGCTCCTTATTTTTCTCAAAATCTTCCGATTAAAACTATGAGAAAGCCTTTTTGCCAAAAAAAAAATTAATATGCAAATTTTCTTTTAATTATTTATGTGCGGAGAGCCAAAATCAAAACATGCGTAAATTCATAAACGTTCAGAATTTAAAAACAAGTTTTTTTTTACTGAAAGTAAGAAGCGACATTAAAGCTTAAAACGAACAGAAATTACTTCGTATATGAAAGGACTTTTCCTCCTCAACGCCCCGCTCTCTACGCTAAAGTTTTTTTTACTGTTTTAAAAAGTAGAGTTAAGTGAAAGAGTCAAACTTTAGCATAAAGAGCGGGGCGTTGATGAGGAAAAGCCCCTTTCATATACGGAGTAATTTCTGTTCGTTTTAAGTTTTAATGTCGCTTATTACTTTCAGTTAGAAAACTTGTTTTTTTTTAATCCGTATCATAAAATCACTAAATTCACTTTTTCAACAAGTTTGCCTACCATGTCATCGTTATCTTATTGACGGGCAAGCAAGTACCTGAAAAGCCAGGTGTGATCAGGGTTGCCAACTTGGACACTTTTCGTGTGAAGTGCACTCTTTTTTTTACCTCAGAAGGGATGTGAAAGAGTGAAAATCACTCTTTTTTGGTGTTAATTTTCATTCACTTTGAACGTCAGTAGTTGGCAACTTAGTTAGAAGTGTAATTAACTCAAGGAACAGGGTTTCCAACTTCCACACTATTTGTTTGAACAACACTTTTTTTTACCTTAGAGGTGATGCGCAAGCGGAGGCAGCCGTGCCCATGCAAATTTTTTGACTTGCACTCTTTTTGGCCGTGAATTGCACTCTTTTTAAAAGTCAGCAGTTGGCAACCCTGGGTGTTATGCCATTTTATGGGTAAATAAAGTGTACAGACGGTGTCTGGTGTTGATGGTTTGTCCCTTCACATAGACTATCTGCCTTGGCTTTACTCTAATTAGGCTCTCACTTTGACCACTTTGACCAGGTTGATTCAATTCCCTATGTCAGGCGTGGAATATTCAGTTGATCCAAGTTGATTCAAGTTCTTACAAGTGAAACTTATTTTTGGTTGTATAAATCAATAATTAAAGTTATGTAATCGGCGATGAAAGTCCTGTTGAATGGTGTCGATGATGATAGCGATTAGAAAGATGGTCTGCATAGTGGTGCTCTATTGGAACATTATTTCACAGAATTACAACTAATTCACAGAATTAGTTGTTCTGTGAATTATAATCCCTTGTGAACTTCTTAAATGGTGGATTGTTGATGGATTGTTGGACTTGGAGCATTAATTTATGTTACCGCAATTTAAATTATATGCAAATATACAAATTTGGGTCAAATAGTAGAAAGAACAAAAACTAGAATAGTAAGAGAAAAGGTCAAGCATAGTTTAAAAAAAGAATTGCTCCATAATTAGATATATACGACAATCTATAAGATAAAAGATAAAGGCATAAAGATCCTTCTGAGCCATTGCTGGTGTATAGAGCGTGGAATCCACGTTTCAGTTTTTTTTTTTTTTTTTTTTTTTTTTTTTTTTTTTTTTTTTTTTTTTTTTTTTTTTGTCGCCCAACCTTGCTGCAGCGGGGATAAAATCCCGTACCCCACATTGCCAAGCAGAGAATCAATCCACTCTGCTATAACTCGCAAATATATATTCGTAGGAAAACTTCAATCTCGAATTCAGTATCATATTTTCGCCCCTTTTTGAGAATAATTTAAATCATGCAAGGGGAGTTACTCCAACTAGATTATGATCCGCCCCGAACACATTTGACTATACAGCAGATTCAAGATGCGACATTGGAATATTCTCAACTCCTTGGAAAATGAAAACACCTCTTCAAACACGCCCGGCGAATAAAGTTCCAATTTAGGAATATTTTTCACCCATGAAACCGTTTCAAAAAAATTGTCAGACGCAATATTTTGTTTTGGATACGGAGCAATGTCAGCTGCAAGCCATTGTGGTAAATAAATGTCTTTTTTCACGTAGAAATCAAAAGAGTACAAAGAAGATGATTATGTTCCCAGCTAAGGAAATTAAGGTACTTGCTTGAGCCTTGCTTAAGCAAGAAAGATTTGTAGAATAAGCAACTATTATTTGTAAATGATTTAAAAAGAGAATGAGAAAACTAGAACAGTTGGGGAATGCGTTCGTTATTTTCTTTTTTATTGTTTTTGGCTGGTACATATTTTGTATAGAACTTTATATCTTAAAAGACTAAACCTCATATTCGAGAAATGGCATTAAAACGCTTTTATGTTGCAAGATGTGGAATCAAAGGGTGATTAGAGTATATATTTGATTTTAAGATTCAATATGTGTTACAGGAGAAGGCACGGAGCAGCCAGCCGAGGGGGTTGCCGAAGAAGCTGGTCAGGGTGATATGATGACTTCCCTCCCTGTAACACCTCAAGAAAGGGAAGCAATTGAAAGGGTAAGCATTTTACTAAAAAATTTTAGTCGATGATATACGTTTTTTTATGGCACTCTGTACTTACCAAGTGCCATGTTTGAGTGGACAGTACATAAAATCCATTTTTTTTTTGTAATTATGTTTACTCTGGCGATTCCTGAAACATCTCCAAGTTCTTCAGTTTACCTTTCTTGGATTCTAATTTGTAAATTCGTAAAATTGCGAATATATTCCAAACGCAGTTTCCTTCTTTTCTGAATAATTGCTTCCGACCAAAAATGGCTACCTAGATATTTGATACTATTCTAAATACTTCTGGAATTCCTATGTAAGCTGCCAGCGGTTCAGTTTAGTTTTTGTTCCTGTTTCAGGACCATCTGTTACTGGGTAAAGGGCTGATGGAAAAATGAAAAAGATCAGCCTCAGTTGGTGGAGAGCAATAACTGAGGCAATTTTAATAGTAACATCACCTGAATCAATCGCAAAAAAAATGACCGGTAAAAAAATAATTCAGTTAAATCTATTCTCCCCCCCCAAACATTGGAAAATTTCCTTCGAATTAGTAATATTTAAGTGAACATCAATGGCTTAAAATAGCGCAGTATAAATGGGTAATACTAAAAAAAATAAATAAAGGTAACTTGAAATTCTTATTTCATAAAACAGATGTATTTTCCTAGTTTCAAAATAAAATATGGAATAGATGCAACTATTTCAAAGTACCAAGGACATCAAACTGGAGACAGTTTGAGTGGGCTAGTTGTAGCTACTATTGTTATTTCACATCCTGTTGCCTCACATAAGTGGATTTTTATTATCCATTTTTAAAGTATGTGGGATCTGTATTTTTCTTTTGCAGATCTGTAAACTCTGTCGCATTTTTCAAAGCACAGTATATGCTAATGCAGAGCTACTAGACAACAAAATTTGGCTATTGATATGGATATGGTCATATCCTTATCATATTATAAACTGTAATCACTATAATTAACCTGAAATGTGGAACACAGTTGATTCCAGAGATTCTGGTTATTTTTTATAAAATATGTTGAAAATTAAGGAACTAAAGGAATTTCCAGACGGTTTCTCTCTACTACAAACGATACGTGTCTAATCAGATGACACAATCGGTCACATCCATCAAAATATACGTAATTTGCTTTGATTCGAAATGCAAAGACTATTTTCTACCTATATAATTTATACATGTATATATCTAATTCATATGGGCATTTGGTTTTCGGAGGGAATATAAGTTTTTCTCGGTTCAATTTCCGTACATGAAGCCTGAAGGCAAGTGAGAAATGTATTCAGTTAATTTTTTTACAGAGCTTTGTAAGAATGCCTGTTTTTACTTCATATCTGGGGGATTAAGTTTAAACTTACACAAGGTATTCTGAGGGGGGATGAACGGATGTAAAATTTTGCGTTTTGGAAAAGGTTTTAAATCAGTTATAGTCAGAACCCCAGGAAAATTTTGTACCTTGTTTGCATAATTTACTTCACATTCTGCCCTTGCAGGGCTGATTATCGCTACGTTGATAAAGGCGATGAAGAGGTAATCTAACTGTCTATAGGCAATTAGCTCATGTATCCAATGCTATAGATAAGTTTTACGATGAAATGTTTCGCTCTAGATTGGATGTTTTGGGTGATAATTTGATTAAACAATATATCAATGTTTTCTCTCTTTATTTGTTATAATGATTTCGATATCTCTGATCATTTTTTTTGCTTGAATTAATTAACTCTTCCTTTCCCAGAGTTCAATATCAAAATTAGTAATTAAAGAGAATTTTGCTGAATTTTCTCCAGACATTGAATAATATAAAATCAAGCTTTGATGACATAAATGCTTACCATATAAATCTAGATTTGAAATTATGCGGGCTGATAAAGAAAAATAAACTACTGGCTATTTGCGGGTATTTAAAATCAGCGGCATTTCAGTAGTTTTCCCCTGAGAATCGTTCGTGCCTTTTCGTGATTAAACAAAAAAAAAGCAGATGTTTTTCAACTGAAAGTAATGATCAAAATTAAAAATTAAACGAACAGAAATTATTATGATATGAGGAAAACGCCCTCCAACAATGCCTCGCTCTTCACGCTAATGTTATTAAAATGTTCATAAAGCTATCTTGTTGTAATTTAAAGAACCTTGTGTTTCACTTTTTGTTAGTAAAGAATTGGAATACAAAGTCATGCATTAGCGTAAAGAGCGAAGTATTTAAGAGGGGGCATCCCCCTCATTCCACCACTGAAAATTCCCCCAGAGAAAATCCGCCTCGCGAAAACTGTATTTTTCCTTCCCAAGAAACAAATGCTATTATAAGCAATAGGCTTTTCTTTTTTTGAATTAAATGAAAAAAACAAGTTTTTAGCTGAAAGTAAGGAACGACACTAAAACTTAAAACGAACAGAAATTATCCCGTATATGAAAGGTGCTGTTCCCTCCTCAATGCCTCGCTCTTTATACTAAAATTTGACTCTTTGTCACAACTCTACTTTTTAAAACAGTAAAAACTTTAGCCTAAAGAGTGAAGTGTTGAGGAGTGGACAACCTCTGTTCATATACGGAATAGTTTCTGTTCGTTTTAAGTTTTACTGTTGCTCCTTACTTTCAGTTAAAAAAAAAACTTGTTTTATTATTTAATTTCTGGGCGTTTTTCAACTAATGCAGATTCGAATTTGGCTAACCGTACATGAAAAATCAAAACAAAATTTGCAAATTAATTTTGAAAGATTTATTCCTTATATGAAGGATTTCCCCTTCCTCATTACCTTACTCTTTACGCTAAAGCTGTTAGCACTTTTTAAAATGCTTCCTATTTTAATTAAAAAGCCTCTGTAAACGCTCTTTAAAAATTTGGATTAACAGTCAAACTTTAGCATATAGAGCAAAGTATTAAGGAGGGGGACACCTTCACATATGGAGGGGACAACCCTCCCCTTCACGGCGATGAAATTGCATCCAACATAAATTAAACCCCCTCACCCCGTCAAATTGCTTGCGGACGATTCAGTCCGAAAAATTCTCCTTAAAATTCTTTCATTTGAAAAAGATTTTAATCTCTAATCGGTTTCTCAATCACTCCAGAAATGTCCCCTTTCATGGAAATTATATCCCAGAAATCAAAATATGCGGAAAATCGCCCCTGGATTACTCCGCTGGAACATTGCCACATATAAAATTGGCAGAAAAATGTAATACTCCCGGGCCGGCATTGACTTTTTGAACAATTTAGGATTTGTGTAAATGAAACTGTAGTATAAGTGTGGCATAAGTAAAATTGTCCATCAGATCAATCTTTTCGTTACCCAACATCACTTTTTCATCTTCGCTTATTCGTAGCCTTATTGACATAGTCTTCTCAACATTTATTTTCAAACCTATTCTAGCACCCTGAAATCGCAAAACTCTAAAAGTTCATTTGTTTGCTCGCATTTTGATCTAGGATGCTTAAGTCATAAGTATAATCCAATTCCAGGAGATTTTTTTCCTCCACGTTCGATAGCATGGTCTCCCATTGCCTTTCCTGTGCTTCTTACGATAAATCTATCAAAACTATCCATATAAAGGGGAACTACTGAAGTTCGTCTATCAGCAGCATCGAACGCTAGCTCATAATCTGTAAAATTAAGCGCCAAAGGTGTTTGATAACTCAGGCACTTCTCAATTATTAACCTAAGAGCTAAAATTTGGTCGACACCTCCTCTATCTTTTTTAAAACCGCACTGTTCTTTTCTTAAAACTTTGTTTACAGTTTCTCTCAGTCTAAAATGTATCTTATTACGAAGTAATTTTCCAACTACAGGGACCAGACTAATGGTTAGATTATTACCACACTCACTTTTATCATCTTTCTTTTAATCCTTTTAGTGCTGTCTCTAATTATTCCTCACAAAGCAAATCTTCCTTCACATCCAAGGCATCACAAACTTTTTCATTTTCTTCTCTATCTTTTCCTGCAACTCTCTCGGTTTAGCACGTTCTCAAAATGTTCCTCCGCCCATCTCTGTTTAACCTTTTTTTATCATTAATTGTACCCCCGTTCTTATCTTCAATTGGGAAAGGTCCATATTGACTACTTTCTCTCAGTTTATTAACACGCCAGTCCAATATTTTACTGATATACCGATATAGCTGCATCTTCCAGATCCTCGGCGATTTTATCCATGACCTCCACTTCATACAACCTTAGTTCATATATTAATGCTTTTTTTCCGCTTCTTCTCTCTCTCTCTCTCTCTCTCTCTCTCTCTCTCTCTCTCTCTCTCTCTCTTTCTCTCTTTTCTATGTACTCCGTGTCAGTTATTGAGGTGTCATTCCTTCTTCTTTTGCCTCTCTCTATTGTTAAAGGAGACAAAACGAGTTGCCTCCCTGTCTCCTTTGTATAAGATTTATGTTTATCGTTTCTTGTTTAATAAAGTCATGTCAAGTCTTGAGTCAGTCTTCTTTTGTTTTCATATGATCTATCACTCAGATAATTCTTGTACAGGCCCCTTCTCCTCACTATTAAACATAAAGTTTTTCACTAATATTCCTAGCTGCAGTCCTAACGTTCTTCCTTAAGACACCATTAGCAACATCACAAATTGTTTTCTTAAAATGATTCCATCCATCTTCCACATTGTCGAATTTTAAATTCTCTGCTTTATTCAGCTGTTCCTAAAAACTTCCTCTCAAATTCTCATCCTGAAGTCATCCGAAATTTCAACTTTAAATTAACTCTAGACACTTCCAGATTGTGATCTTTACTTTTAATATCAATAACAGCTCTCCTATATGCCCTGGTATCTTGTATTGATCCTATCAGTCTTCGTTTTACAATAACATAATCAATAAGGTTTGCTGTCTTACCATCACGTGAATACCATGTTAACTGAAGGGCCATATTATAACCAAACACCGTATTGTTTATAACTAGATTGTTATACCTACAAAAGTGCCAAAGTCTGTAGCCATTGCTGTTTTCTCTTCCTATACAAAATTTACCTAGGCTAGGATACCGTCTATCCCTATTTCCACCGATGAGAGCGTTCAAATTTAATTAAAATACCATATTTCTACCGGGGTCTATTTGTTTATTGGCTTCTGTTACTGAAGTAAAATTTATCTAAGTCACTAGTATCTTTTTCAGTTGGCTCTACAGGGGCATATACTTCTATAACTGATACCATGAACTTTTTAGTCGTAAAATGAGTGATTAGTATTCGCATTATTAATACCTTCTCAGCCTAAACAAGACGTAGCAGATTCCTTATTCATCATGAGCCCTGTTCTCTTTCTATGTACCCCATCCTTCCTGCCTAAGGAAAGAAATTCAATATCACTGTCATTCTATATCAATGTCATGCTTCCTACCCCTGGGATATGAGTTTCTGAAACTCCTAATAAGTTCAGTTTGAATCTTCTCATTTCGTCAGTCAAAATGTCGATACGATATTTATTTATTTTTACGTCAAAACATTCCAAGTTTCACTTTTCATGTTCTTTATATCGTTGAAATTATTTTGGTCTCAGAAAAAGCTACGGTCCCGGATACCAATGCAGAACGGGGATCAACACATCTTCTCTAGTCTACACCGAAGCGCTTAAGAACCGGAACTACAAGGAGTCCCTGGGATCTCCAGTATGAAGGAAAGTTTTGCACAAACTTCCTTTTGGAACAGTTTTGCCTGTTCTTTGTCACAAAAGGGTTTTCAGCACTTGGCGATGCTCTTCTATCAACAAGAGTCGAAGTCCTGCACACACAGTCTCCAGCCTATTACCTCTTACTCATTATATATCCATTTCTACAAATATGCTACTACTCAATGTTGTTCTGTAATTTAAGCTGACATTTTTTTTTAAACTTCTTAATTTCTGTTTGTTTATCAGATCACGCCGGAAAATCTGGCTCCCTCAAGGTAGTTTCAGGTACCATCCTCTCTCCCCACTCTTCACCCACCGACACTCATTCATAACAGTTGATTGTCAATTAAAAAGACGTTTATTATTCTTGTTCAACAACCATTGTGTTTTTGGACTCCTTTTTAAGGAATTGGGACAAAAAGTCAAAGCTTTAGCGTAAAGAGCAAGGTCTTAAGGGGGGGGGGAATCCCTTTCATATACGTAATAATTTCTTTCCGTTTAAATTTTGATGTTGCTCCTTAGTTTCAGTTGAAGAAACTTTTTTATAATTTAATTTCTGATCGTTTTCAATAATGCCGAGAAATCCCCCCCCCCCCCTTCCATGAAAAGTACCTTCACTCACGGAAAAAATCCACCTTGGAAAGTTGTTTTCACGTAAAAATGCCCTCCCCCTTTTCAAGGGAAATTCCCCCAAGGCAATTCCATTCTAGCTGAAAACTCCACCTAGAAAACTTCTTGCAGATGATCTGTGGTTAAAAACTTTTCTTAGCGCACTTTCATTTGAAAAATACTTTAATTTCTCATTGTTTCTAAAGTCATGCCGTTAATCCCCTTCTCGGTGTAAAATTTTCTCAGCAAAAGGGTGTTTTCTAGCAAAAGTTTTTTAGGAGGGGAGGGGTACAATACAAACTTTTAAAACATGTATCAAAAATGGGAAATTCATACCTACTCCCTTACCATTTCTGGGAGTATTTCTGGTCTACGCTGTTATTACGAAAGTAAAGAATTACACTAAACCCCAAAATGAGCAGAATTCACTCTGAAGAGGAGGAGGACTGTCCCTTCCTCATCTACATCTCCAACTCAAGGCTGCAGAAGCCTTGGAGTGTGCTCATTGGATCAGAAATTGAGGTTCTCGTCATTTGGGTGGGGGTTAAATTTTCCAGGGAGGGGGTCCGTGAAGGGCTTTTTTTCTGGGGCGAGGAGTTGACGCCGGTCACCGAAAAAGGACAAGCAAAGATAAAAACACAAATTTTTTAAATAAAAAACACCCGTCAAACGAGGCGTGTTTAATGCCGATAAAAACCATAAAAGAATAGAAACGTTTAACAATAAGAAAAGAGGGATTGTGTCCAATCAACTGAAGAAGAGAAGGTGAAAATCAGAATTTTTAGTCATTAAAACTAAGAGTAATTAAAATCTGACCTGTATTAAGCTGGACTCTTATTAAATAAAAAAAAACACGTTTTTTTTTTAACTAAAAGTAAGACTTAAAACGAACAGAAATTACTTCGTATATGAAAAGGGCTTTTCTTCCTCAACGCCCCGCTCTTTACGCTAGTGACATTAAAACTTAAAACCCACAGAAATTACTCCGTATATGAAAAGGGCTTTTCCTCCTCAACGCTCTGCGCTTTACGCTAAAGTTTTTTACTATTTTAAAAAGTAGAGTTAAGAGAAAGAGTCAAACTTTAGCATAAAGAGCGGGATGTTGAGGAGGAAAAGTCCTTTTCACATACGGAGTAATTTCTGTTCGTTTTAAGTCTTAATGTCTCTCCTTACTTTTAGTTAAAAAAACTTGTTTTTTTTTATTTAATTTCTGGACGTTTTTTGAATTAATGCGTGTTTTGATTTTGGCTCTCCGCACATAAATAATTGAAACGAAATTTGTTTGTTTTGTTTGTTTGTTTTTTGTTTTTTTTTCTTTTTTTTGGCTAAATGACTGTCTCATAGTTCTAATCGGAAGATTTTGAGAATTAAAGGAGCGAGCGAGGTTGCCTAGTTGCCCTCCAATTTTTTATTTTTAAAAAAGTCAACTAAAACCTTTAATTTCTTACGAACGTTTTCATTTACCTTACCTTAGACCTTAGATCCTCCAGAGCCAGGGGTGGCTCATAGGGCGTCTACGAAACCTTTCCAGACATCTCGGAGCTGAGCTGCAGCCGTGACGTCCTCCCACTGTGGTTGAAGAGACAACTCCGCATTTCTCAGGTCTCGGTCGCACTGTCGTCGTAAGGTGCGTCTTGGTCGACCTCTTTTTCGCCTCCCCTCGGGACGCCAATCATATACTGTATTCGGGAGTCGATCCTCTGGCATACGGAGGACGTCGCCAAGGTATGTCCATCTCCTACGTTTCAGAAGGTCAGTAACTAATGGCTGACCGGTTCGTCGGCGAACTTCTATGTTGGTTACCTTTTCCTGCCACGATATGTTCAGGATTCTCCTAAGGCACATGTTTTCAAAGGCTAGGACACGTTTCTCTAGCTGGGTGTTTAGTTTCCAGCATTCACTAGCGTAGAGGAGGTGGACATCACATTGCTATTCAGGAGGCGGAGCTTCAAACGCATAGAGTATTTACTACTGCGCCAGACTGGTTTCAACTTGCTAAAAGCCGATGTCGCTTGTCCAATTTTCCTCTTGATTTCGTTGGCTATTTCACCATCGTATTCGATCTAACTCCCGAGATATTTAAATTCCTTGATCTGCTCAATAGTTTTATTTTTGCATTTTAATATGAGTGGGGAGTCAGATGTGGCCATACTCTTTGTTTTACTGACATTTACTGCAAGTCCCATTTTTTCGGCCTTTTCGTCTATGACGTCGAGTAGCAGCTGCAGTCGCAGTTTCGCTTCTTCAAGAAGAACAACGTCATCTGCGAAGTCCAGATCAGAGATCTGTCGGCTCCTAATCTTCACTCCAATGCCTGAAGACTGCCGTAGAATATAGTCCATTACAACGACAAATAGAAACGGGGATAGGACACACCCTTGTTTGACGTCAGACATTATCTTGAAGAAACGCGTGTCCCCATTTTCTGTGCGTACACAGCATTCACTATCCTCATATAGTGCGATTATCATTTTGACTAGTTTATCAGGTACTCCGTAATATTTCAAAATCTTCCATAAAGTGTCTCGGTCAACAGAATCGAACGCCTTTTCAAAATCAATGAAGAGCAGGTACAGCTTTTTGTTCCATTCTCTGGACTCTTCCACCACCAGTCTAAGAATGAAAATAAGATCAGAGCAAGACCTACCAGGTCGGAACCCATGTTGCTCCTCCCTGAGATGTGAGTCTAGGGCTGCTCTTAGGCGTTGTAGTATTACTGAGGCTAGTATTTTACTAGGCACAGACGTCAAATTGATGCCCCTCCAATTGTCACAAATTTGTGCATCGCCTTTCTTGAAGAGTTTGACCAGTATACCTCTGGTCCAATCTTTTGGGACTTTTTCTTTGTTCCAAATGGCCACTAAAAGAGCAGTCCATACGAATATACAGGCTCGAAGGGACGCTTTCAGCATCTCCGCCGTGATCCCATCGACTCCAGGTGCACGTCCATTTTTCAGCTATTTCACAGCTATCGTCACTTCTTCTGTGCTGGGTGGGTCAGTACTTCCGTTAATTTGTAAAAATGGCGTATCCGGTACTGTTTCTGGATCATCAGGTCTGGGCCTATTCAAGACTTTATCGAAATGTGAGAATTTTACTTTCTCATTAGTAAAAGAATTAACTTGCGTAACAAACTTTCATATTCTTGTGTTTTTATTGCGTATATGAGGGGGTTCACCCCCTTGTCAATACCTCGCTCTTTACACTAAGGCTTAAATTTTGTCCCAATTCCTTAAGAATGACCCCTGAATCACAAAGGCCGTAGAATAAATAGTCGAAATTACTAAAAATACTTTAGCGTAAAGAGCGTGGTATTACGAGGAGGTAAATCTCGTATATGTGTAATATGCGTAATAATTTCAGGTCGTTCTAAGTTTTAATGATGTTCTTTACTTTCAGTTGAAAAAAACTTTTCATATTTATTTTTTCATTGTTTTTTTTTAATTATGCTAGAAAATCCTGCACCTCCTTCATTGAAATTATCTTCCCCCATGACAAATTCCTTCATGGAAAGATCCTCCCATGTAACCTCCCCCATCAACTTCTCCCCTCCCTAAACCAAAAAATCCCCCTGAAAACGTATGTAGGCTACACTTCCCAATAGCCATTACTATATGTAAACACAGGTCAAAGTTTGTAACTTGCAGCCCCTCCCACGGGGACTGTGGGGGACTAAGTTGTCCCCCACATTAGGTTTTTCGATTATGGTGAATAAAATGGCTATCTCAGAATTTTGATCTGGTAACTATGGGGAAAAATGAGCGTGGGAGGGGGCCTAGGTGCCCTTCATTTTTTGGCAACTTAAAAGGGACACTAGAACTTTAAATTTCCGTTAGAATGAGCCCTCGTGCGACATTCTAGGACCACTGAGTCGATACTATCACCCCTGGGGAAAAAAACAACAAATAAACACGCATCCGTGATCTGAAAAAATGCGAAATTCCACTTTATTGTAGATAAGAGCTTGAAACTTCTACAACAGGGTTCTCTAATATGCTGAATCTGATGGTGTGATTTTCGTTAAGATTGCATGACTTTTAGGGGGTGTTTCATCCTATTTTCTAAAATGAGGCAAATTTTCTCAGGCTCGTAACTTTTGATAGGTAAGAATAATTATGATGAAACTTATATATTTAAAATCAGCATTAAAATGCAATTCTTTTGATGTAACTCTTGGTATCAAAATTCAATTTTTTAGAGTTTCGGTTACTATTGAGTCGGGTCGCTCCTTACTACAGTTCGTTACCACGAACTGTTTGATTATCTGGATTTGGTTGGAGTAGCTTAAATACATTTGGCTTGCTTTTTTGTCCGGGACGGAGGGTCAATTGTTTTTGAGTTTCTTAAAAAAAAATATGTTTTTTCTAGTTTTCTTATTTCTTCTTGCATTATTCTTGTTGTTTCATTCTTCTATTTCGTATTGCTTTTGTTTTTATTCTTTTTTTGTATTAATATAAATGAATAAAAGAAATCTTAAACCGAAAACAAATATTTTACTATTGTAGCATGAATGAAACTCAAAACGAACAGGAACTAAATAAACAATCATAGCGAAAAAACATTCAACATGTACTGATATAAATGAATAAATAAACCTTATAACGAACAAAGCTTTAATTAAATATGCAAATCAAGATTGAAACGAACAAAAATCAATTCAAAGAAGAGGGTTGGTACTGTTTCCTTCATTTACTGTAAAAGTCTGAAACCTACTGCGTCATTGGCGCTTTACTGAAAATGGCGCTTCACTACAAACATGTTTTTACGTACTTATTACAACATTGAAAATAAAAATGATATTACAAGAAAACAAAAATTTGAACCGATGGGCTTTTCAGCAGTTGATATCATTATATATCAAATATTTAGTTTAACCTTATTTCTTCCCAGCACCGTTTGCGACAAAGCTACCACATCCTTTCCTACCTTTAAAAATCTAAAACCTACTGCGTCATTGGCGCTTCACTGAAAGCCAATTATATTACGAATATTCTCTTTTCCAGTTATTGCAGCATTGAAATGAAAATACTTTTATAATTTTATTTATATAAAATGATATAATTTTGTAATACTTTTATTTATTCAATTAGAATTAAACCTTTACCCTCCATATAGTACATTACACGCTAAATACGTATTAAATGCATTCAATACATTGTGGCAATTAAATGTTTCTCCTTGTACTATGAAAATATTACATTGTGAGGCCTACTGGTACAGAAATTTTAGCCCACTACGCCACTGCGCGTGTGGGCGGTTCTAACAGACTACAAGCTGAACGTAATCGATGAAATCAGGTTCTAATCCGGGTTTTTAGTCTATACGTAAAAATTGGTTCTGACCATAACTGAAATTGTTTCATATCTGTTCCTCACTGAAAGTATATACTAAATTGGAAACCGAAATTCGTCCCAGAGAAAATAAAATAATGCCACCTAAATTACATAGAAAAAACTAATAATTGTAAGATTTTAAATCTTTTTAATGTGTAACTGTACTCACCTGTTGTGTAACATTTTATTTAATTTTTCTTAGTTCATCTGGCTTATATTATACTGTCTCTGGTGCTAGTAATTCTTAATTTATGTAACTCCCGTGTTAAAGCGCCAAAGATCTACTTAAGTTTGGTTTCATGTTTTCCATGCGATAGTTGTTTCGCAATTGATTTCTTCTTTTTTTTTCTAGTTGATGGCCCTAGTTGATTTTTTTCTAGTTGATGAAGATTTGGTAGTTCAGGCATATTTTGCGTGTGACAAGAATGAGAACGAGGCTGCTAATTTTCTTCAGTCTCAAATCTTTGATCATTAATTTTATGATATTGACACTGCTTCCACTTTATTTATATACAGACACGAATGTGCTTCTGAAACTTGAGTTTTATGTAGTTTTTTTTTCTGTTAATTTACTGAGACGATTGTAAGTTTGGAATGTTCCCATGAGGAAAGGAAATTACAGTTTTGGGCAGTAAAGCTTGTTTGACTCTTAATTTAAACTTTTGTAATTATATTTACCCAATATAAGTTCAGACAAATTGGTTAAGCAATGACTCGTGGACGTACCTAAATATGCACCTATCTAGATATTATATCCGGTGATCTTGAGCTAAATTTTTGGCTACCATCAGAAAAATTCTTATTAAAGCCTTGTCCCATAATACTATTAAAACTCCAATCACTAATTTATTTCTTTTCTATTCTAGAATTATCTCTAAAAGCTACCGGATCACTAATGGATCCCAGAGCAGCCCTTAACCTACACTTATAGGACCAAAATAATTTTATCAATAAAAAAATCATATCTTTTTACACAGAGATGTTAGATACGCAAAAGATACAAATACAAACGCAGGGGACGATCAGGTAGGGATTCGGAATAGACCTGCCGGAAATATGGATATTTACGACTTTCCCCACAGTTTAAAAAGTGTTTTCAGTATAATTATGGTTCTTCTATACATTTCCCCCTCCCGCAGCCCTTACACTTATATAGCCAATATTATTTTATCAATAAAAAATCATCTTTTTTTACACGGAGATGTTAGATGCGCAAAAGATACAAATACAAACGCAGGGGTCAATCAGGTAGGGATTCAGAATAGACCTGCCGGAAATATGGATAGTTTACGACTTTCCCCACAATTTAAAAGTGTTTTCAGTATAAATATGGTTCTTCTATACATTTTCAAGGTTATCCCCCTCCCGGCCAAAAATTTAGCTCAAGATCACCGGATATAATATCTAGATAGGTGCATATTTAGGTACGTCCACGAGTCATTGCTTAACCAATTTGTCTGAACTTATATTGGGTAAATATAATTATTATTTCTAATAATCTAATAGATTATTAGAAATAATCTATAAAGATATAATCTATATAGATTATATCTTTATAGATTATTATAGATAATCTATAAAGATATAATCTATATCTTTATAGATTATTTTTAATCTATAAAGATATAGATTAGTCTAGATATAGACTAATCTATATCTAGACTAGATTAGAGTAATCTATACTCTAGAATCTAGTCTCTAGATTCTAGAGAGGTAGAATCTAGAGAGCTACCTCTCTAGATTCCGAAAAATATATTCCCCCTATTTCGTGAATTGATATCTCTGTACGCAAACCCAGTTATTTCGTTGTAACATAATTCTTGGAATGTTTTTAAAAGGACGAGATCTGTTATAGAAAAAGAAACATTTTTCTTTCTGTTAAACGAAGTCTCCGTTTTCCTGAATACCTAACGTTTGCGTAACTATAAATTAACTTCAAGAGATTGAAGATGCAAACCTCTCTAGGTCTTTCAATAAAAATTTGGACTTTTCTTTTTAATTAAATTCGATATGAAAATGTTTCTCCCTCTACGTCTTAACCCTTGCATTCTTGGGTCCTACGGTGGTACAGTGAGTCTAGTTTCAGCTTGGTAATATGACCCAGAGTTCAAACTCAGCTCTAGCAACACACCGCATGGCCGATGCAAGAGCCTCAGTAGTCAAGAAGTGTCGTTAACCCAATGCATGCAAGCTTACACATACATGTAATATTCTTGGACTGACATGCCAGATTTATTCTGTTCCTTAAGAAGCAAACTTTCTGTTGGGATATCGTCTGCTGTTTTTCACTGCTTGCAGAGGTTAACAACGTAAATTTTGCTTTCCGTAAGTCACTTTTTGGTTCATCGTCTCGATTCAGAATACCATTATCAATTATCCCTAACCCTATTGATATCTTACTTGTAATCCTTTTGAGGTTCTATTGCACAAGATATGAGCCAAAAGTGAATTGAGAACCAAATTAAGTCCCAAGAATTCCGGCTGGAGTGTTTTGGATTAGTAGATTTTTGGAAACTTAGAAGTATCCGGGACTGCCTTTGAATATCAGACTCGAAAGCCTGACTTGGTGTAAAACTGCAAAAAAAGGGTGATAGGCGTTTTCCCCTCGGGAAATTCCTCCTCCGCTGAAAATCCACCTCCTCCGGTATAATTGCCCCCATATTTCCCCTGGATAATTTTGGACTTTCACTAGAAGGGATATTGAAAGTCCTACTGACCTATTTAAGTCAGAGGCAACGCCTTTTTAAGAATCAAAAGTGATTGGAGGACAATCAGCTTTTTTTTTTTTTTTTTTTTTTTTTTTTTTTTTTTTTTTTTTTTTTTTTTTTTTTTAGCCAAATGCATCTCATGAAAACTTTAGATAGCCATTTGTTTAAAATAATTCAAAAATCAAACAACCATACCTCCGGGGTTGATAAGCCCTCCCTTTCCTGAGCCCCCGGGCTCGGGAAAGGGAGGATAACTTTGGAGGGGGCTCATTCAATTGGAAATCGAAGGTTCCAGTGTTTTTTAAGATTCAAAAGTGCTTGGAGAGTAACCACCATTTCCCCCCCAAATGCATCTGATCAAAATTTTGGACTTAGCCATTTTATTCAAAATAATCCAAATCTCATAACTGCCCCCAGGGTTGACAACCCCTAGTCGCCGGTGCCGGTGCTAGTCGCTGTAAGTTATGCAAGTTGGTCATTGTGAACATATTGGGCTGACAAACCTGGATCTCCTAAAAAGCTTAGAGTGTTAAGGTGAAACTTTAAGGAAATGTTGAGAGAGATGCCAAATACGATCAAACACACTTTGTCCTTGTTGGTTGTGAAAAGGGCATATATGAAATATGTAAGCAACGGCTGGTGATTCTGGGTTGAGACTTTCAATATATGTTACCAGTCCTCTCCCTCCTTGCCTTTTTTATGAACCCCACTCCTTAAAAATTGTCAAAATTCTATAATTGTCATTTTGTTCATACTAGTCAAAAGGTTTAACAACTATGCCTCCAGAGATTCCATGCCCTCCACAGCCCGTGGTATGAATTGTAAATTATGCAATTCAACTATTGCTTGCAATGTAAGATTTATGATTAGGAAAAGGGGAAAGTTTTGCTGGTTTCACACGAAAAGACCAACGGTATTAAGTTAAAACTTTGGAGAAGGTAAGGGGTATCTTCAACTAAATCATAAGACACTGTTTACATCCAGTTTGTCAAAAGGTGGATCTGCAATATCTTAAGAACAGCTGATGCTAAGTGTAAACTTTCAGGACATGTTGAGAGGAATGTTTTAAAGTAATCGGAGGGGAGCCAGCTTCCCTCCCAGGCACGTACGCAGGAATTTTTTTCGGGGGGGGGGGGCAAAACCTTCGAAACAGCAGATATAAAGTAGCACTTTTTTTTATTTAGTAATGCAAAAAGCACGTATATTAGAAAAACAGATTAACTTTAATCTGTAATATTGTAGCGGATGGGGGGAAGAAGACTGAAGCCTCAAAAGTACGTTTTAGGCTCAGGTTATGTTCATAGCGATTTAGAACCAGTCTTTAATCTATTATATCCCACTGAAAGGGAAATTTTAGGGTTAACAGTGCAATATGGGTGCTGTGGGGGGTAGTTCTTCTATTGCAACAATAGCTAAGAGCTCATATGGCACTTGTGACAAGGCAAGAAGAGCTAAGAGCTAAGAGCTCATATGGTATGAGCTTTGACAAAATTCTATGAATCCACAGATTGATTTAAAAGGAAAATCAGAGGCTTAATGCCGGTCAGGATTTAAAATAAGAGCTATGAGTCACGGTGTCCTTCTAAATATCAAAATTCATTAAGATCTGATCACCCACTCGTAAGTTATAAATACCTCATTTTTTCTAATTGTTCCTCTCCCTTTAGCCCCCCAGATGGTCGAATCTGGGAAAACGACTTTATCAAGTCAATTTGTGCAGCTCCCTGACACGCCTACCAATTGTCATCGTCCTAAGACGTCCAGAAGCACCAAACATGCCAAATCACTGAACCCCTCCCCCCAACTCCCCCAAAGAGAGTGAATCCAGTACGGTTACGTCAATCACGTATCAAGGACATTTGATTATTCTATCCACCAAGCTTCATCCCGATTCCTCCACTCCAAATGTTATCCAAGATGTCTCACTCCAACTCCCCCCAATGTCAAGAGATCTGATCGGCATTTGAAATAAGACCTCTGAGACATGAATTCCTTTTAAATATAAAATTTCATTAAGATCCGATCACCTATTCCTAAGATAAAAATACCCCAATTTTCACGTTTCCAAGAATTCCGGTTCCCCCCTCCAACTCCCCCCAATGTCACAGGATCTGGTCGGAATTTAAAATTAGAGCTTTAAAGCACAAGATCCTTCTAAATATCAAATTTCATTAAGATCTGGTCACCCTTTCGTAAGTTACAAATACCTCATTTTTCCAAATTACCCCCCCCCCACTCCACCAAAGAGAGCAGATCCAGTCCGGTTATCTTAGTCACGTATCTTAGACAGGTTTTTATTCT